>NC_092817.1:98236740-98404240 GCF_023375885.2 Dermacentor andersoni | reverse complement strand
GGGCGGGCCACGCAAACACGTCCTCCTTCGCGAACGCCCGACGACAAAGGGAACAGGATAGAGACAGACGGGAGGGAGAGACAAGGGACGCACCCCCCGCATGCGCGTGTGTCACCAAGGTCCGGAGGGGGGGAGGTGAGTGAGGGTTGAGGCCGAGGGCGAGAAACGAAGCACTCTGTCAGGGCCGCCTTCGTTGGATACCTCTCCTAAAACCGTGCAGCACTGCAGGAGCGACACAAATGGAGTCAAGCCCTGAAAGGCTGGGTCGACAAAGTGTCTTCCACTAACTAGCCCAACTTGCCGCTCTACTAACGAAGTATAGTCCCCGCGTACTGGGACAGTTAGTCGGCACCTAAATTATAGAAGTAACACAAGACAGATAAGAATGCAAGTAAAGATTGGACGGGGGCGTCGGCTTGATCGTTCCTTTGCCTACGTTCTGCGTGCTGCTTCCCGAGTTTAACCTGGACACGACTTCTTCCAAACGCTGCGGTTTGCTCACCTTTGCCTGTACACTGCCTCTACACCGCCGCCGCCTTGTCCACTGCATCGTTAAATGTAGTCACTACACAGAAGCTCGCCAGTGTGCGCCAAGCACGAATCAACACCATGTAGACGAAATTTTTTCTTTTCGCGCTCTGCACAGTATTATCACACTGTGTACCCACACTTAATAGAGAGCTTTAGATTAGGGCACCGAAGCATCGCGGGATGCAAATTCCATTGTAGTCCCTTTGCGTTCCTTTGTACGTCCAGAGGTTTGCGTCATCCAACGCATGGGCACCCTCATATAAGGCTGTAATGTTTGATGGTGAGAAACGGGCAGCGGCGTTATCGCGTCCGTACTGTAATAACGACGACATGGTGATGGGAACGCTCATTCACTGTTGTGATGCCGTAGCTGTGAGCGCTAAGACCTTATGCTGTTGCAACAACCCGATCGGCTCGGCCCTCCAGTATAGCTAAACGGCAATTGTCGTGTCTACGAAAGCTGCACCCTTTTGATCGCAGACCGGAGCGTTGCCTTCGCCGGGCGCGGCAGTTGGCTGCTGTTTGCTTAGCGAGCTGCTTCCTGTCAGCGGCGGGCACAACTGTTACGGACGACCGACGAACGGCGGCGCAGGCGTACAGTGCGTATGCGTTGACGGCGGCGATGGTGGTTTCAGGGCAACGCGGCAGAGACACGAGGCAGAGTTGCTAACTCAGGGGCTCTTACTCCAACCGGCAGCGGTCGTGACGGGCACCCGGTGGATGCGCGCACAACGGACGCGGGGCAGTAGCCATTTCCGGCCGGACGCCGGCAATGAGATAGCACGAGGCCGCCTTGGCAGCGCCGTGGCCGTCGCCTTCTGAAAAAGTGCAGTGTCGACTGAAACGTTCGCCCTGCGTGCCTCTGCTGCTGTCTCCGCGCACGGCAAGCGACGGATGCGCGTGTCGCACGACACAGCAGACAAAAGCGTGCGCCAGGTACAAGGTTTTCAACGGAAAGCACATTTCTCTCTCGCGGAAAAACAACAGCTCGGAGCTCTTGGTTTGCTCTTTCGTTAAAGCGCTCAGCGGCTGCTGCCTTCATTACTGTGGTTAGCCGTCGTTGGCCAGAGGCTGTAACTTCAAGGACCTGCGTTTTGTAATCGGAAGTTGAGGCTGTCGGCGGTACCCAAAGCGTGTTTGTTATCACAGGGCTTACCCTTTGGGCGAAGAAAAGAACCTTCGAACTGAATGCTCGAGACGCGATGCACCATCGATTGCTCTGCGATATTCCGTGATGCTCGAGTAAACAGCGGGCGCATTTGAGCATTTGCAAGCGATTGGACGACCGGCGACTGTGCTATTATTGGTATACTATCGTTGTCACTACTTCTATCGAACCAGGGGTACGTCTACATCACCGTATACACCACTTCTCGAATGAGAGTTCCTGATACGGAACACGTGGTCGTCTCTGTGGAACGCCGTAGAAGCACAGCTTCATTGTTGGCATGCAAGACGTTTAGCCTACCTCGGCGCACTGTTTAAGACATGATGCACTTTTTATTGCGATAGCAATTATACGGACACTCCTGGCGCATTTCATCCATCGGCGTCGCCGTGAGGTTGCGTATAAACTCCAAGGGCGATAGAATCGTCACCGCGCGCCGCATGCTGTATGTGCGAGTGAAAGCATGTGAGGGTGAGCCGCGATCGCGAGTCAATTTCGCGCACGCAACGTACGAAAGCGGGGAGGAAGCGCACTGCATTCTGTCGCGCGCAAGGCTTCAGGGGGAGGGGAGCGAGAGGGGGGGGATTCTACACCGGGCGGCCGAGCGCGTCCGGCCGGGCCGCTGTACGTTGAAAGCCTTCTGCGACGGCTACAGAGACCGCGCTGTGTTGTGGCGACTTAGTTCGCGTTGATGTTTGAGCGGTTGCACGAAGGTCAATTCGCTCCCTGCTGCGGTCGCGATTCCTCACTGCAGCGTTTTGACAGCGAGTTTCCGCGATCATCGAGTGAGATGTGTTCGTGTTTGCTTGTGCGGCGTGACACCATGGTTGGTAATTTAGTTAGTATACCCGTGTTTCCAAGTTTATACGGCCGATAAACTGCTATTCTTACTTTGTATAGCTAGCTGTCCACTAATTTGCTATCGCAATTGATACTTCGCCATTCGGGCGAAACTGTGACTTTTCTTTTTAATCGAGTGCAATGGCGGCAGTTATATTTCTGTAACATTAAAGCGTAGCTCGCAAGACCCAACTGCTTGGCAGTGCACCACAGGGGTGTTATTTTAATCGGTATATTATAGCAGGCATATAAAAAATGTACCACAATGCAAGGTGGGTGAAAAGGAAGCATGCTCAAAGAAACTGGAAGTCTATGTGGGCTCCGCCAGATAAATGATGCAACGGAATCGATGTGTTTCTTCCGGCTGCCACGAGAGCGAGAAGGAGCAGGAAACAAAGAGAGGAAGCAGAGATGTTAACCAGAAATGCGGCTGGTTGGCTACTCTACACTGCTGCGTGGGAAAGGAAGAATACCGCGAAATTCCGCCTTGCTGAGCAGACAACGCGATAGCAATTAGTCATGCTGTTAGAACGGTCTTTGTGAGCTTCTTTTCATACCACGATTATGCTCGCGTTGTGCGTCTGCGCGTTTGCGCTTGGTCTCGCTCTGGCAACAATGCAGAGGCGATATGTGCCGCTGGCGACGCGTTACGAGTGGTCGCGTGGCTACGCGTCAGCGGCAGACCCCTGTGGAGTAAGCATTCGTTTCTCCTTGCTGGGAGGCAGCCGGGCGCATACACCTGTGGACGTTGCAGTTTCCTGCACGAAAAAGCTGCAAGGAAATCTGTTGTTTTTTAATCGTTTCTAGGGTGACGTTGGTGGCGAAGTTCGCGTACAGAAAATTTCCAATTAGAGGAAGTATTACTGCGCTAAGCAATTATGAACATGCAATCTGACTACCGTTGTTACAGCACTTCCCAACGCTTTGGCAATGAACATAAAATAGAACAAACACTTTTGTCATTTAGAACCAAGAATCCCATGAGCGTAATACGAACCTCCTACCGCTATACCTACAACCGCCCTGCATATCGTGGTAACCTCGCGTGCTCTCGTCACACATTTAAAATCAACGCACCTGAAAAGCCGCTTGCTGACGTCGCTTCTCGCCTTCTCCTTTCTTCTTTCAATTCCTCATCTCCTCTCCCCCGTGCAGGGTAGCAAACCGGACGTCAGTCTGGTTAACCTCCCTCCCTTTCCACGTTTCTCTCTTTCTCTCTCTTTTGATATAACCTCACTCTCCTAGTCTACAAGATGTTCCTGGCGGGTCACATTACAGACAGCACGATAAAACTTATCGGCTTTCATGATTTTGCGGCGCTTGTGATTTAAACCCACAAGTGTCCTGTGTGGAGCGTGCAGAAGAGTATATCTAATTCTATGGCCTCCGAGACTTCACCGAAACATCATCGTCTCAATGATGATGATTTCTATTGGCATAGCCTACAGTAACCTATATAGCTTGCTTGAGCTAATCAGGTATTAGATACATGCATAGCAGTCTAGCGTTTTGCCTATTTGTCCTTGATATTTATCTCTTCATTAAAACCTCTGTCTCTATATTGTACAATTACCTATGCTAGCCTCGACTCCGGCTCTATCAATCTTGTTTTCTCTGCTAGTTTTCCACCAATACTCGAAACGTCTCCTGCATATCTCGACTGCTGACCAGTTATTGCTTCCCTCCGCCTTGAATCCTAACGCTTCTGGAGGTGTAGGTTCCCTACGGGTCTTGCCGGGTCAATATGTCGGCATTCCATTAAAATATGCTGAGTTGTTTCCGGACTTTTGCTGTAGCAGAAGCATGTCTCACCCTGTTGGAAATATTTGTTCGGGTATGTTTTTGTCCCCAAACAGCCAGCTCTGTTTTAAAATGGCAAGGTATGCCCTTTATGTTACTGTACAAATATTTCCTCCTTATTTTCCTCTTGCCGTATACTCGTAAATCTACATGATATTTTTTGTTTCCATCCTTTCCATGAAATGAACCATTTGTGCTTCTCTTATTTTCTTTTTTCTTTGATGACTCCAGGTTGTCTATTTACACTTTCAATTACCTTGTACTTGGGTCCCACTTTCCGCACCTTTACCTCTATTCCGTCCCCACGCTTTTGAGGAACGAATATTTGTGCACTTTAACCACTCCATTTTCTTTCATCCACATACTTAGCGTTTCTTCAAAAGTAATTTTGCTCTATGCTTCTATGAATTCAGAAGAGGCTGAACCCGTGTCCCCCAGCACTGCCTCATTTGTGACCTTACCGTGGGTCCTAATGGCAATCGGCCCACCAACCTTTGGTTAACATTCAAACTTGCCAAGACTTCTGATTTTGGGCACAGTTTAAAATCAGAGAGCGGGGCTCGCGAGCAGAGTTCAAAAGCGCCATCAAGCGGAGCTTGCCGATGAGCATCAGCCAATACGTGGTGTCCGAATCCGCGCCCCAGTAATGGCGCCCTCTGGGTAACAAATACAGATCTTGAAGGCTATGCTTTTGCTGGCTGCATGTGGCGGAAGCGATTTCACGAACAGGGAACGCGCTATAGGCGCCACGCTTAGGACACCACCTATTCTATGACCCCCGAGGTTATAACGTGCCCTGATGCGAGGGTCTCCAACCTTTCTCGTACCGGAAGCGTACACACATAGTGTGCCTCCGTACAAGCCGTATAGTAATCCCTGCTGTATTTTGCATTGTCGAGGTGTACGTCTTCGGTGTGGTTGTTCACTCATTTATTGAACGCGCTGTAGAACCGAAACATAACCGACAACCCGAACCGCCACTGTATGAAGAAATCTTCCCGCTTGCATACGCGCAATGTGGCAGCAGTTGCTGCGAAGTGCGCAGAGGCGTTCAAGCGAAGAATAATAGAGAACATTATACTTTTGGGAACATTCGCGCGCTCGTATTATGGTTTGGAAGATACAGCAAGGGTGCCTATGATATCGGAGCTGCATAGGGCAGTCCATAAATGCGGAGTCTTATTTTGTGCTCTTAGCAAAGAACTCGTTCGCTTCAGAGCTTGCACAGCGTTACGTGCTGCAATGTTGAGGCACAAATATTCGCAAAATGTGTTTGTGTCGTAGTGCATCTGTCAGTGTTGAGTCCCCGACATAGTGATGTGTTTTATGCGTTTGTGTGGGTGTGAAGCAGGGTGTGTCACTGTGTGCTTGCGTGAATACGCTATTTGTGCCTCTATTCGCGGATCATCGGTTTCAGTTTTGGAGATGCATAGGAGATATCAAGGTGCTAATGACGTGGACGTCATTGTTAAAAAATAATGGCCGCCTCACTCAAGGCGTCCATTCTAAAAAGTATAGCATAACTGACATTTCCGTGAGCACGCTTAAAAAAAGAGAAAGATGGATCGAACAGGAAATACAGGAACCGAAATGACAGACAACAACAACAGCAAATGCACTAGCGTCAAGCGACATTCTGAGTCGCTTCTTTTGTGTAAGGCCTAGTAGTACACTGTATGACTGCATGTGCGCTAAATGCAAACGGACCTCTAGTTCGCTTCCTGCGGTCTATTGGCCTGAGCGAAGGCTGGGATAGGGACTTGTGCCACATCAATTTTGTGCTCTTATTTCTGTTTCGATACCCATCTTTCCCCGTTCCCATATCCATAAAGCCATTTTCGCTTTCCTTCCGTGCAAGGTAGAAAAAGGTTTCCTTTCTGGTTAAATCGCTGCCCTTTCTTTCTTTCTTTCTTTCTTTCTTTCTTTCTTTCTTTCTTTCTTTCTTTCTTTCTTTCTTTCTTCCTTTCTTTCTTCATTTCTTTCTTTCTTTCTTTCTTTTTCTCTCTCTTGGATGTTATATATATCATAGACCCGCAGAAGGTGTTCAAGGTATCCGCTACGCGCCACGTGTGCGCAATGCAATGCGACAGCTTGCAGTGCTGTACACGGAATACCGTCAGTGAAGCTCGAGAAACAGGGACAGACGACACAACCATTTGTCCCTGTTTACCGCGCTTAACATGCTGCACGTCGTACCAACAAGGCCTAATCTCCACCCTTTTCAACGTACGCGGAAGCCAGACCAGAACAATAAACTGCGCTGAGGGAGGTGCATTTGACTTGTCTGTGTGCGGAAGTCCTGTTCACACCAGAGGGAGGCAATTAACATTTTACACATGCGTGCCTTTTCGCGCGCGTACGTGCGCGGTCCCTATAATGATACCGCTGCTGGCCGCTTCCAATTACAGTAGCGGCGAAGGAAGCACTTCCGTTAGGAATACCAGCCTTCTTCCGCAGTGGTCCCGCTTCCAATTAGAGTCAGCAACGCAGGCAGCTCCCTTTCAGGCTGACGCTTCGAACGATACCTGTACAGACTGTTAATTTTGTTTGGCTAAACTTTCTTTCTTTTTCATACTTGAATGGAAGCGGATGGCGACACATCCTTTTATCTTCCATCTACCGTTTCTTTACTACGAATCGACAAGTCTTTGGAAGAGGCGCAGAGATAGAAAACTGCAATCAGAGAAAAATGCGGAGACGTTGGCCAGTGGCACGGAAAGTCCACCGAAGCTTTACTGTAAGCTGTACAAGCTGCACTTCAGAAATTAGACGACATTTTCTCGCCAATCGAATTGCACGTTGTGCCGAATGAGTGCTGCGCACGTTGAGCCAACAGCCGAAACGAGTGCGGTCCCGTAGACAGTACGTGCACGAACCAATGGATTTAACTAATGTGACTGTTCAATCACACATCTCGGAGTAACGGCAAATATTTCTCGTGAATTTTAATGCTAGGCCAAAGTAAACCGAAGTGCACATATAAAGACCAAGGGACGAATACCCGCAAAGCGTCGATTCGTAAGTACTCCTCGTCATTGATCGGACCTTTTGTTAAAACGTACTATGCATCACAATTGGCTGAGATATGCGCTCTTACGAACGGTTATAGAGTATAGGAACTTATTTTGTGAATCAAGGCCCAGACGCAAACTCGAAAATATATCAAAGAATAGAAGCCGCCAAATGTTACTGACATAATTCACGTTGCAAGAAACGCATTTGTTCGCTTGTTTGCTTCAATATTGAAGAACTATAATTTCTCACACAATTCTTACTGTTGCATAAATTAAATAGGAGAATGGCTTGGAAGAAGGTTCTTGTACACCTGCTATACAAAGTATAGAAAAGGCCAAAACCTTTTCCAAAGTGTGAAACAGATGCCGACTTAAAGGTTTAGCTTAGATGAATTAAGTAAGGGAGACTAACCGTTTTATTGGCGTTCTATTTTTTTTTTCTAAACTGTGCTTAAGAGAATTTTGGCATTCACCATCATAGCAGTATTTAGTCTTTAGGCCATCGCAAATGGCAGTAGGCTGCTTTGAGCGTACTATATCGACATAAAACAAAACAAAAAGCAGAGTCAGTGCCCCTCCTCCCCTTTCTCGGTAAGCCGTGCAAACATATAGACACGTGCGAAAACTGTGGTTGGGGATGGAGCTGTTGCAATCGCGGGCATCGCATTTTTACAGTTGCTTACTGAAGTCGTTCGCACCAGCTCCCTTTTATGTACAGCGTACAATTCACTCATACGTACGGAAGAGTCTCCGCGGAGGAGCTATGGGAAGTAATACATTCTATTTCTGGCCCAAAAAGTAACCAGTCATCTGTCTTCTCCTGCACAAGCTGCCCCCACGAACGCGGGCCAAACAAGGTGGGCAAATTCAACGCGGTGAAGCAGCAGTGATGCTAACAGCAGGGGATATTGCGGCTGACTATGCTGTGCAAGCGGAGTGTATGTGCGCGCGCACGCGCACGTGCATGTGTGTCTTTGTGTGTGAGCATGCGAGAGAGGAAGGATAAAAGATGAAATGAGATAAAAGGACAAAGAAACACAACGTGGTACGTTGATAGAATATGAATCCAGAACGCTGTCTGATTTCAGCGAACTTCGCTGAAAGGAGCCCGGAAGCTCTCGTCTCCTTTTTAGTTTTCCTGCGTTAGCATCACGGTACACTATTTTTCTTTCTTTTCCTTTTTTTCCAGAAATGGAGGCGATGGGGAGAAGGGATGCCTGTTCCGAAGTAGATGCGTACGGCGATGTTTCCGGGCTTTGGGAATTGGGAGTAGAGAACGAACGAAAGTCAAAGAACTGAACCGACAAGAGAAAAAGAGAGAGATGAAGAGGAAAGGCAGGGAGGTTAACCATATATTAGTCTCCGGTTTGCTACCCTACAGTGGGGTTGGGAGATAGGGGTTAGAAAGAGAACAGAGAGGAAAGGGTTTAAAAAAAAAAATCACGCACAGATACACACACAGGAAGGGCGTTCCAGTTAGAGACGTCCACAAAGGCCGGTAGATCGCAGGAAGCGCAGTAGCGCTTGCACAGCCTTTTTTCTGTGACGTTAGGTCCTGTCGATGATGGAGAACTCCTTGATGATGATGTGTTGTGTTTTGTGGCGCAAGGGCCAGGTTTGGCCAAAGAGCGCCATGACACGTGGTAATGTTGACGATGTACTATGGAAGTGTGACTTGGCTGTAAAGTGGCCTAAAAATATTCGCTGTAAAGTGAGTAAAATCTACGTGCTATAAAATTATGGCGATGACTAATGACGAATACTATGAACATTAAAATCAATCGTAGAAGAATGATGCAAAATATAAAATATATAAGATGGTAAAATTACTTGGAGCACTGCTGCCTCGCCAGAGCCCTTGAAACACAAGGGCCTAGAGACATGTGCTATACGAAATGGCTTTCACAGCGGCATCCTCTGGAGAGAGGAGACGCTATGAACGTATGGGGCTAATTACATGTAACACAACATCTTTCAGATAACTTAGGACTGCGTTGGTGTCAAATAGCGGTTCTGGGCCGAGTAACATTACTGGATGAAGGGGGATCTGCTGCCGGTATGCTAAGAGAAAATGTTTTTTTCTTTCGGCTTCGGCTTCCCGACACTCCAGTAGGACGTAGAGGACGGTCAGCCTCTCCCCGCATCTACCACAGGTTGGAGGATCATTTTCAGTGAGTAAAACGTTATGTGTGCCAAATGTGTGTCCTATTCTAAGGCGACAGAATAGGACATCTGTTCGCCGTGCTTTTGTTACGGAGGGCCAAGAACCTAATTGTGGCTTTATCACGTGCAGTTTGTTGTTTACTTCTGCGTCCCACTTACGTTGCCAGTGGTTTCGCAGTTTCCTTCTTAAAAAAGGCTTCAGGTCTGTGACAGGGACCGAAGCGGTAGGATTAACTGTATGCAATGAAATTGATGAGGCCATCTGGTCTGCTAGAACGTTACCCTCGATGCCCCTATGTCCAGGTGCCCAGCATACGATGACATGCTGGTTAGACATATACGCTCTACAGAGAATGGAGTAGAGCTCAGTAATTACGGGGTTTCTGTGTTTACAGTGTGACTTCAAGGCTTTCACGACGCTTAGGGAGTCTGTAAATAAAATAGTTTTTTGAATATTTGATTTTCTTATATGTTTCACAGCCGACAATAGTGCATGGGCCTCAGCCGTAAATATACTTGTTTCAGGGTGCAGTACACCGGATTCCGAGAAGGATGGACCAATGGCTGCGTAGGACACCCCGGCATGCGACTTAGAAGCGTCTGTATAGAACTCTGTGCACGAGTACCTGTACTGGAGCTCCAAGAAATGCATTTTGATATGTGTCTCTGGCGCATGTTTAGTGACCTCTACAAACGATGTGTCACACTCTATCAGCTGCCACTCCCAGGGCGGTACTAGCGTAGCCGGAGGCATTAGGCGTTGTTCGAGAATTGGCACATCCATTTCATTGCTAAGTTCTCTTGCACGCAGTGAGAAAGGAAGTCTCATAGAGGGTCTGTTATTAAAAAGTGTTTCACACGTGTTATTAAAAAGTGTTTCACACTCCTTCTGTCGCCAAACCGACAAACTTTCTGAAGGGCGTATCGGGTCATGATACATGCGGAGAATGGAAATAGAGAGAGAACTTTGTCTTTGCACAAAAAAATTTTGTCACTTTCTCTTCCATGGGCTCTCTCAAGATCCCTCTCTGCGATCGTCCAGAAATGCTATGAGATACTTCGTGTACACAAATATATACGTAATGAGTAGAATCGTCCAAAATGACAGGCAGAACGAAGGAAATCTTAAGCAAGTTCAAGAGAGCTTCCAGTTAATTAGCTAATCAGCCTATATACCGCATGAGGATTTGCATTTTCTTTAACACGGCTATGCGTGAGGCGTGTGTTAGAACTAAGGTAATTCGAGCCGTGGCACAAAATTTTTGCAAAAAATTCTTCAATTTTAAGTACAGAGGGCAAGAGCTCGGTAAGATGCGCTCGCTCAAGAAGCTCTTATGCTCCTATGCCAAGATTACGCCTTCATAAGGCGTGGTTACCCATATGTCGATTCATTTGAAGAAGCACGTTTGCGACTTTCCTCGCGGCATTATGAAGCGCCACGGAAAGGGCTCTGCTTGCAAACGACCATACTGCTTCCTATTATCTTGTCGTCAAAATTTTACTGTTATTAGCGTGCAGTTAGTGCCAGGCTCACTGCGCCTGCACTAAAACTGGCTTGGTCACTGGGCGGCGGTGTTGAAACTATTTCTTTTTCTTGTAATGCTCCGTGAAGCTCCCCCCTCCCCCACAAATCTGCTAGCATCCAATAAAATAAATATAATCCTGTACACATCGTATTGTAGTCTGTGATCTGTTGAAGCACAAGTGACTAAGTGACTGCTGTATAATCTTAAGTGACATTACTTGCTGCGGAAATTTTGTGTGTTCTGACGCACAATGCGCAAATTCGAACTTTATGTGAACTCTGCGTTAGCGCTTTTTGGGATTTTGTTTATCTTTATAGTTGATCTTTTATCTCGCTTGTGTGTTTGTTCTAGCCGGCCTCACTGTGTTAATATGTTCTGTCTCCACCTTCTTTAATGGTTCGTTTTTTTCCTGCTGGCCTGTTTCTTTCTTACGTACGTCTTTCCTAAGTGCAAAAGAGTAGCGCGCATCACCCCTGATGCCACCCTCTTCTACAAACATAATTACTTAAAGAAAAGGCATCGAATGGGGAAAAACAGGCATTGCTATTTTCTCCAACCAGTGTAGCTTTCCTTCATTTTAATGCGCTCGCTAGCGTTCCTTAAATATTAGTTAAGAAAGAAAAAGTACCGAGCTAGTGTGACCTTACAGAATTATAACCAATTCCGGCGAAGCTGCTTCTTTCGTACAGTTTCAATAAACATTTCAATTTCTTATAATTAAATCTCGTACTTTAAGATGTCGTCCGTATATGACTGGTCCATTGGAAACCTTGGCCGCTTACTGCACTTTCGAGCACCTCTTAAGGAATTTTCGCGAATGCAGTGATGCACCCACAAAAATTTTTGTTCTCCTAAATTTTACCTACGTTGCGTTCACAGTTCACCCTGGGAAGCGGGAGAAATTTTGCTTGCGTAAAACACATTTACAAAGCTCCATATCACTTGTATACGTAATGTGCTGCAAAGGCCGTAAATAGTCGGGACAATTTGAAATATGGTAGCAAACCGGTTAAGCTAAACTGGTTAGCCTCCCTGCCTTTCCTTCTCCACTTTTTCCTTCCTTCCTTCCTTCCTTGAAATATGGCGACACATTCCCCATAGCAGGCCCCTTATTTTGGCCCAATATAAACAAGATGCCCTATTTAGTTAATCAAGGCCACCACAAAAACCACTTACAAACGTCGTATGGCGCATGAAAAAAGAAAACAAAACAAAGAGGGTTCAGTAATTATTTGGGACACGTCTAATTGTGCCAATACCGTTAATATCACGTCACACCTTACACTTACTGGGACCCCTCCTTCGCAAAATATAAGCCTGCTATAGTTCAAAGTATCATCGGGACATTGGGAAGCTTAGCTGATAGTGGCCGTATGACACTTTCTAACACTTGATTAAGAAATATTTTACACCGCCTGTATTTCACTCACAGGCATTTAATTTCGCACAAAAACTTGCGAAGGCGTTCCGCTAATTATCAATAACTTTCATTTCGGTGGCAATTGTATAGTTCTGCGAGGGCAACAGGCAAAATCTTGCGCTTCTCGTAAGACACGTCCAGATCGTTCTGGAGAGTTTGCATATGTATTTTTTTTTCTTTGTGCAAACGACGCAAACAAACGATGCCCTACAAATTTTGTCTATACGTCACTAATTAGCTGGTCCTTGCATTCACCAAACGCAAACAAGTTGCATCACTTATCTCACCGAGGATACTGGGAGGAGTTCATATGATGCATGAAAAAAACCACAGAAACAGGGGTTCAATAAATATTTGCAATGCTCCTAATTAGGGAACAGAAACGTTGAAATTTCACAACACATTGTACTCAGGATGTTCCCCGTTCCAACTCAATATATGCTTTGCGTGGCGCATACTTTTTTCGAAACATTGGAAAATGCAGCTGATAACGGCGGCGTGACACATTCTAACAAATTGCTTATGAAACTTTTCGGAAAAGCTGTAGTTTAAGCACAGGCATTTATTTTCGCATTCAAGTATGTAATATTGATTTCCCCATGTTCGCTGGATAACTATTTGGTGGCATTTGTAGCTTTGCAAAGGCAACGGGCCAAATTTTCACGCCACTCATAAAACACACTCGAAATGTTACGGAGAAACCGCATATGTAACTTATTGCAAAGCCCACGATTAACCCACACAATTCGAATTTTCCCTACAGATTGCTCATAACATGCCCCTTATTCTCACCATATATGAAGAGGGTGTATTGTTTTTAATTAACTGAAGACATCGGAGAAACCAGCTGCGAGCCTGTTATGACGCATGAAAATAAGGAAATATCGAGTGTTCAGTAAATATTTGCAAAACGTGAAATTAAGACAGAAACGTGAATGTTTCGAAACATAATAAGCTTTACAGTGCACTTATGTTTATAGTATTAGAAGTTGGTACCATGTACAGTTCTTTTAGTGCTATGCGAAATATTGCGCATGTTGGGAGTATGCCGTTTTCAAACAAATCTTTTTTTCTTTGGGGGGGGGGGGGGGGGGAGAGGGCAATGTTTCATCTACCGAAATTAAACTGCTCCCTGATATTTATCGTAAATGTTCGCCCATTTTCACTAAACCAGATCTTGATGGCATTTCTAGTTAGGTCAGGGCTGCGTGCAAGATGTCGCACTGCCCGTAAACGTAAATTATTTACGCTTAGGAGCGCCTAAATACGTAATTTATTGCACAGACTGTAACTACCCCCCAAACTTTGAATTTTGCCTACGCATAACCACAACGTTTGCCTTCCTTTTTTTCCTTAATATGAAGTCAGTGCAACGTATAGTTCTTTCAAGACACGAATAGACAGTGTAAAATGATCATACGGGGCGATAATATTAATATATTGCGGAACTTTTACAAATCGCCTGTGGCGGACAGCATATTACTTGTCCTCGAGCTGGATTATTCGAAGAGGCGGGCATGACAAGCACGAAAAACCGAAACACATACTCAGCTAATTAATAAAGAATCACTAATTACCCTCTTAATTAAGTTATTTACGGCACATATTACAATTTGCCAATTGCAGCCGGTGAGCTTGCAAGACATCTCCACCTGAAATGAATTTTCAGGAAGACGCCCGTCGCGAGATATCATTTCCCAGTGTGTGGGACGAAATACATGGGCGTCCCAGTTACTTTTGTGCTTCAGTGCTTTAAGGAACGTTATATTAAAAAAGTAAGTGGAACAACAGTGCATTTTTACCGCTAGTATGATGGCGCACATCTTGGAACTCGCGCAAGATTCGTTCCAAGCGACTAGGACTTGCAAACTCACCGGCAACAATTGGTAAATTGGAACATATGCAGTAAAGTAATTATTTAAAACGTTATTAACCCAACTCGTATTTTCATTTCTCAAGCAAGTAATGCCCGCTTCTCTGAATATTTCGCTCAAGGATCAGAATCATGTTATCGGCATGTTACTTTTTATACATTCTGCAAAACTTTTAACTGAATTTTTTACAATAGCTGTATTCAATACACATGTATTTAACTTCACATACAAGCTAGCCTTAGCGTTTTCTCCGTGTTCGATAAATGCGATCTTGGTGCTATCTGTAGTTGCGATCTGCTGCTACTAGTATGCCGTACTTTTAGTCCGCGTGTACATTTTTGAATAAATAAATAAATAAATAAATAAATAAATAAATAAATAAATAAATGCTGCTTTCTAGTTCTCGTTTCCACCTATACATGAACGCTTTCTTGATGCTTTTATTTTTTCAACCCTGCTGCTTCCCAACTTACCAGCGAAAAGTTTCAACTGAAGAAAAACGAGAAATAGCAACGCATGAAAGCGTCATTTAGTGTGTTAACGTATATTTTTCTGCTCTGCTATTTTTATAAACCACATTCTTCAACTTAAGATGATTGATCGTTGAAGTGCGATTGGTCATTCCTCTTGCAAGAATTTTTTTCCCCCAAAGCATTACGCAGAGTTAAGCGAAGCAAAATGACTCGACTGCAGCTCTTTTACTATGCACTCAAAAAAAGAAGAAAAAGAAAGAAGGGTCAAACACACTATCGATTAAGGGATTCGACGGCAATCAGTTCACGAGCGTGGTATGTTATTTGAGCGTGCCGTTTTTATATGGCAGGTGTCAAGCTGCCTGTTTAATCTCTTGTAAACATTAGAATTTTTCTTCTGTTCGCACTTATCCTCGGGGCCCTGGCGAATGTGAACGAGTAACCCACGGGTCGTCTGATGAGACGCATTGCCCACCAGCCCTGCTGAAGCTGCTTTCTTTCTTTCTTTCTTTCTTTCTTTCTTTCTTTCTTTCTTTCTTTCTTTCTTTCTCAGGGTACGCAGCTTTTAACTTTGGCGACGTACATAGCTAAGAGCACTTAGGAATGAGCTCCAGCAATACGTGGAAAGTTTAACGTGAGACATTTGCTTCTCGCTTTCAAAACGGCGCGAAACAAAGTTTGCTTCAATCCACACAGAAGGGCTCTTCAGTACCTTTAGTCAACGAAAGAAGTAGAACGCCAAGTGAAAGGAACGACGTGAACAAAAAGCGGGAAAATTCGATGCGCATGCCTAAACGAAGAAAAATGAATCACGAATTGGTAATATTTGTATCAGCCTTCTCCTCAAGCCAGGCAGTGTAGAAATTTTTCTTGCGTAACGAATTCAGGATTTTGGGATAGCCGGCTCTGACGTAGCCTACCTTCCCACGCTTCTACATCTAAATAATAATAATAATAATAATAATAATAATAATAATAATAATAATAATAATAATAATAATAATAATAATAATAATAATAATAATAATAATAATAATAATAATAATAGTAATAATTATGATGATGATGATGAATATGATGATAATAAAGTAGTCAGATCTGAAGGTGCACTGAAGTTTACAAAGCTGAACAACAACAACAAAGCGGCCACTGCCGCCATGTTGGATGACTCGACAGTGGCAAGCAGCTCGTGTCAATCGACTGGGCGGCATCTTCTCGCATGAGAAGGAATGGCTCCACAATGAACAAGCGAGGGCATTGACGGCTGCGTAAAGAACAGGCCCCAGCGCACTAGTACGAGGAACACCTTGTGTGTTTGTGACGTATTTACGTGTGTATATAGTGCTTGTGGACACTTTCTCCTTGCCCTTCATTTCTTATCGTTCATTAAGTTACGAATTTGAGATGTTGGGACAGACGGCCTCTAAAGTAGCTTACCTCCCTATATTTTTCCCGTATAAAATAAAGATTAAGTATAAAAAAGAAATATATAGGAACCTAATTATTTTGATTAGAGGTTCTTGAACTGCAATGTGAACTATGAAAGATGCTGTAGAGTTTGGAAGGGGAGACTGGACTAACTTGGTGACATGCAGTGGCTCTCCCTCCCCCCCCCCCCCCCCCCCTTATTCTTTAGGGTGTCTAATTAGTGCGGCGTGCAGTGATTTCTTTTTCTGTTCCTACTACCGTGCTCTATAATTTGTCATCGTGTTACTTTACTTGTTGTGATTTGTCATCTTGTTCTTTCCTTTCTCAATTCTTCCGTTTTTCGTAGCTTCAATTTCTACGTTTCTATCCGTCCTTCGGGAAGAGCAGGCAGGTGTTGTCTTCCGTCCTCTCTATTTCTACATCTGTTTTCAAAAAGCATAATAATAACATTAATAATAATAACAATTTATCTTAGCGTACAATTAATTTCGAGTCAGAGACCTCCCCAGCAGGACTGCGCTAACCAGCAGAGCGTTGCCGACACTCAGCCGCTGCTGTGGCTGGGAAGGGAAAGAAAAACAGCCGAAGATCATCGGTGTCACAAATCCTCGGGTCAGGCAACTGCGCTCGCACGGGCGCCTTCGAGAGCAGGTTCGTCAGGGTCCCCTGGGAAGTTAAAGGGCCGTTAAAGTTAGCCCCCTTTAAAAGGATGATACGAAGTGAGTAAGTTAATGAGCTTGCAGACCACATAACGCGAGTTGCGTCCCAGTAACATCTACGTTGAAGGCGTTCGGTTTCCTGGGTAATGGCGTGAAAGTGCTAATCGCTTTTAAAGCACTTTGGACGGTAGCATGAAAAGCATGTACGCATTTTATTTCATGCTGATAAAAAAACAAAAACAAATTGGAGGTGAAATATGTTAAACTCGGTTGAGCTCGGCGTGGAACCTCTGCATCGTACGAAGAGCTCCACCGGAGCTTTCTTGAAGTACTGCATTCTCGGGCATCTCCTAGGTACGCGAAATTCAGGTGCGTACGGTCCGACAGACCATAATTCCGGGGCGACAGCATCCGGTGAACACCCAGGCGCTTTTGTAATCAGGAAGGCTTTGGAAGGAAGGTAAGAAAGAAAGAAAGAAAGAAAGAAAGAAAGAAAGAAAGAAAGAAAGGAAGAAAGAAAGGAAAGAAAGTAAGCCCGCTTGTGTTGCCAGCAAAAGAATTAGAATGTCTGGGAAGTTCAAATAATCAGGCGCGCTCCTCCTCCGCAGACCAAGCACTTATAAAAAAATGCAGCGTGCCGTATAACCCCCAATAAGCGAATGTCACCCGCACGATGCTACGGTTGTAACACGCCTCGGTACGCCACGGCAATTACATAGGAGATCACGTGTCCACACGAGAAAGAAAACGTTACTCCACGCCACAAGACCTTTCTCTTCTCTCATTCTTCATTTTCTTTCTTCTCATTTTTCAATTGCGAAGCGCAAAAAAATGATATTAGTGGACTGGGCAATCGAAGAAATACCCCGCCGAGGCAGTCCTTGCAACGCACGTACCAGAGCGTGCTTCGCGCTACCGCGGCGGAGTCCGCGTGCAGGCACGCACGGTATGCCCTGCACCCCATAGCTGTGTGTGTTTGCGTGCATAGAATTCTCTGCACGCAATGCGGGTACGATCGTCTCTCGTGTTTTTGGTTAGGGCGAGGGAAGGAAAACAAAGAACGATCGAACCGCCAGAGACCATACGCAGCGGTGGGCGCTACGGCGACATTGCCGCCGTGCTCGATGCGCATGCACGTGTATCCGCTAGCGATCGTTGTGAAACCACGCGTTTCCAAGTTTCTCGATTTGCAGTCGTGCGTGCGATGTGCCTAGTTAAATTAAACGGGCTTTTATTGCCGAGGAAAATGAATCCCCAAATAGTTGAACCTTTTTCCATTCAATGATGATGACAGATGATGATGATGATGATGATGATGATGATGATGATTTATTGGCATCTCCTTTGAAACAGGGCGGTGGCAAATAGTCACCTATAGCCGGCTTGATTTAATAAGGTATACTGTACATGTTTTTCATTCGTGTCCTTTTCGGACGCCCTTAGCGAAGAAACGAGAGCTTTGTTTGGCTCCTTTATTTATTTATTTTTTCGAGCAAGAAGCTCTTAATAAATTGTCACGAGCTTTAGTTTAGCGTAATTGGCCGCGTGCATGTTAGGCGCAGCTTTCTGGGAATACACTGTGCCAGAAAGCGCATTTATGGACGTAGGCCCAGCTCACAATTAATGCGTTGCCAAGCTGCAGAAATTTTATAGTCTGGAGAAGTGCCCGCTGACTGTCTACAACTCAAGAAATGATACCAATAATATACATAGACAGTGCGGTGGGCTGTGGGTAGTTTGCTTATACTCTATCATGTTCTGTTTCAAGATGTTAGTTTGCTTTACAAGCATAAATGTTTTTTAGTATAGTCAGTTCCCTTCGGAGTAGTCAACTTGTCTTCAACGATATAAACGCTTTTCTCTTTCATGCCCGCCGTATACAAGCTCAGAGCACGTACATACGCAGCCTATGGCACAAGGATGTGAAACTACGACTTAATTGAATGTACAAGCATGTGAAAAAATCCTGGAATATGAGCCTTGCACACCTAATTAGCTATCGCTAAATAGGATGGCCACCTCAGTAAGTACTTTGCACTCTCCAGGAAGCGATATAATTGCCAGTTAGCAAAGCGTGCCACATAACAAGAAGTTCTGCTGCTTTCGGCTCCTCCATGCAGCGATTTTCTAGCCGATCACACGCCAAAGGGTCGTAAATGTCTGTTTAACAAACGAAACAGATCGGCAGACTCGTGCGGCCCTTTTTTTTTTAAGATTACAATTAGCCAGTTTCCCCACGTTCAGAGCAGTGGCGCAGTGAATCCGCCAGCGCCATGACGACAGTATTCCTCGCCGCTTTCACTTTGAAGAGCAGTTAAATGTAGCAAAATGAGGCAAATGCTGATGGGTATGTCACTGGGAACGTGGTTTGTGCGGCTACTCAATAAGACTCTTATTGTACTATCTCTTTTTTTTCTCGCTTTCCTGCATTTTGAGTTTAAGATATAAGCGGGTTTTTCTTGGCACAAACCCAACATAATTATCAAGATAGAGCCCTTCGGCCAGCTAAGGACTTTTGTTACCATCATGCTTTGCGGCAGCGGTGGAGTAGTCACACTCGTGGAAAATCGGTCTACCGGAATTCCAGTGAAGCAGTGGTCCAGACTAAACGGTCTCTTGGTGAACGTATACCTTCACAGCATTTTGCCGGCTAAAACCGCGTTCTCATTTCTTGCGGAACATTTTCGGGGAGCTGGTACTCCTTTTGTCCCCGTCACTACGCATATGCATATCAGCCCACAGTTGAGCCGGCGTCGTTGAACGCGTGAACACTTACAATTAACCCTTTGAAATGATTTCCTCTAGGACCACGAAGATATTTACAATAGTTGTGTGCATTTTTCTTGCTTTTTTTTCTCTCTCTTCCTTCTCCTTTTATCCTTCCTCCTCTCCTTCCTTCTCCTTCTCCTTTTATCCCCAGCACAGGGTAGCCAGCCGGTATTTACACTGGCTAACCTCCCTGTCTTTCCTTCCCTTTTGTCTCTCTCTCTCTCTCTCTCTCTCTCTCTATCTCTCTCTTGAGTTGATATTCGCCTCGACGACAGCGAGAGAAACTTGAAGCTGCTGTGGATGTCGCGAAGTCGTATTTCAATAGGCAAGGCTGTGACGCGGATTTCAAGGGGGTGAAATGTTTACTTAGACGTAATAAGCAAATGATAGGGCAGAACTAGTTGCACAGACATCGAAGAACTACGAGTGCAAAGTTTTAACGACGCTACAATTTCGATCTCCTTTCTCTTAGCCGAATCTCCACCGAATCCCCCTCCAACGACCCTGCACGTATTTAAAAGCACCCCCAACATCCCCCTAGCACCATCGTTCATCCAACCACACTGCGGTGCGCGCCGTGTGCACACAACGGAGCTCCACGGTGACACTATCCGAAGTTGCAATATGTCAAGGCCGTTGCCACGAATCATTTGCAGTGCAGTGGCTATCTCGTCTCGCACCCTCGCAAGACAGAGTCCTATAAAGAAAACACTTTCACGCACGTTGGGGCATTGAGTCCGTTGGTGGAGTGTCTCGACATGGGTGCGGTCCAGCGGCGATGGGTCGACTTCGAAGCCACGGCACTGCTTCCGGGAACCGAATGACGGAAGCCCCGACTACCATTCAACCCGCCTACGCGCTCTCCGTAAACCATGGAACACGAATTTAATTAAGCACATCCGTGGAACCCAAAACATAAGAAAGAGTGCAAGTCGAAAATTGCTGGGGATGCTGACCAGCGTTAGCGAAAGTGAGCCATAGTCTGCAGAATTGTTTTTGGGATCTCTGCAGTAAAAGTAGTGTTCAAAGTATACGTGACGCAACGCCTTATTACGCCGGAGGGGCTCTAACACTCTCGGGAATATTATTCAGGCTTTACTGAAGTGCTCAAGACTAGATTAGAGACCTTCGAAATATCGTCGTCTTACCCGGCGGATTTCGCAACGCGTCCCGGTAATCCACTTCGCACACGGACAGATAAATTGGATTTTGTAGAACGTAGAACGTAGCTAGCTAAGGTTATATATATCAAGCAGAAAGGGAGCGTACGCATGCAAGAAATTTGTTTCCACCTTACAAATTTGTTTTTTCAAACAGACATTGCTTTTCGTGCATCATTAGAAAGAATAGCACATGTACCAGTACTAGCTTTGTATTTGTAGTTGTTTTCATCGCACTTCACCGCATAGGCTCTCAAGCAGGTATGCTCTCTTAAGAGCCAGCGCATGTACGTGTCTATAGACACGAGCCCGGCTTACGTAACAGTCATTGCTATGTTCAAACTGTCGCAATCGTCTAAAGGACCAGGTTTCGGTTGTTAAAGGGATGAGCTACTTTTCGTTTGCTGCCGCTACGTCCGCTGGTAGCTGCCTATCTAGAGAGACAGTGCTTCACTCATTTTTCTTCCAACAAAGACCGAAACGACTGCGACTGAGAAGTACAGGGCTGCCACATTCCACAGAGGGGTATGTTGTTTTACAAAACGTTGCGATAATATCTGTAACATTATTGTAACAGGTATTATGGCATCAAAACAAGAAAAATCTCGTTAGGTAGTTTGGCTGGAGCCTACAAAGGAGGGCAGTATTACAAAATGTGCCATTATGCAGATTCGTTTGAGACGCATCAATAAAGTGACAGAACATACCTCCGTATGTTTAGAAACACTGCGAATAGTTGAATGTGCAGAAGTGTTAACGGAAAGGAACAAAAATGGACGAAGGATTAACCAAAATACCATGCCGCAAATGGCAACCACTTTCAGGACATGCCCTGTTCTATACGCGCGAATTCGTTACAGCGCCCTTCGTTGTTCTTCTGGAGGAACGTTTCTCACTTCAGCAGTTGTTTAATACACTTCTCTTAGTATCCAGGCCAACTTTGATTAAAATGCCTTGTGAAATGCACTTAAACAGCAGCGAAACGAGTGTTAATAGTGTTGTGATTGAACATCTGAGCAGTATCGCTCTAGGGAATAGGTTTGGGCATTGTTGGTAAGTAATCGTTATGCAGAACACATAGCGCAGTAAAAATAAAAGACAGGTCGGGGCTGGACAAGCGCTGACTCAGCAGTTTTGCTGTCTTGACCTGTCCTTAATTCTTACTGCGCTATGTATCGTGCGTATTGTTCTAGTCTAGCTCTTTGCCTGCATGAAAGTATCGTCCGAACTACGTTATTCAGAGTAGTTATGGCAATACCGTGTCAAAGGTGCGAAACCATGTCACAACGGTGGCGTTCCGAAGTGGTAATGTGCACAACTAATAAAACAAAGAAATAAAAATAAAGCCGCGCGCTGCTACCCGCATTCGGAGACACGATCGCCGATACAAGTTGTGACATTCTGCAAATCATGCGAACTTGTTGAAACTCTGATTGATTGATTGATTGAAAACTTTATTGTTCCACCGAGCTGGGGTGCCCGCCTCTTAACCTACACGTAGGTAGGGGGGGGAGGACGAAGCAGTCCCCGCGCGTTGAGGACGGTGAGTGTTCACGGCCTCAACGGCCAGGCGAATTGCTCGACGCTGGTCGTCTTCAGCCTCGCTCTGGAGCAAGGCCTCCCAGGCTTCTCTACTGTTAATGTTTTCCTTGGCCCCTGGGGAGCCAGCACACTCCCATATTATATGGTCTAGCGTACCTTTTTGCTTACAAATTTTGCAGAGGGCGTCGTTATAGTCCCTCGTCTGTGTTAGGTAGATCCAATGTGGTGATGTATAATTGTTTCCCTGGAGGCGTCGCCAGATGCGAGCGTCCTCCAGAGAGAGAGACCGATGCGGAGGCGAAAATATTCTTCTTTCGGCTTTGTAGTGATCGACAATTTCCCTGTACGTGATCATGCTATCTTTTATCCCTGGAACTGGCTGCTCTAGAGTTGCCCGGTGGTAGAGTGCTCGGGCGAGCTCGTGAGCGGCTTCGTTGCCTGGGACTTCTTCATGGGCCGGTACCCAAATAAAAGTTATGTCCCTCCTGGGAGGGTTTTTGAGTAGAATGTGGAGGGCTTCTTCCGAGATTCTCCCTTTGTTAAAATTTCGGATAGCTAATTTGTTATCGCATAATATTACTCCCGCTTTTGTACCCGCACAAGCGAGCGCTACTGCAACCTCCTCGGCTGTACAGGCGTCCCTCGTGCACGTGGAGCACGCTATCTTAACGCACCCGTCGCCATCAACCACCGTCGAAACCGCAGCCCCGTCTCTGCCGCAAGCGGCGTCCACGTACGCTACATTATGCGCCGGTGTGTCTTTAAGTTTATTTAGTAGAGCCTTAGCCCTGTGAGCTCTCCTCTCTTTGTTGTAGGTAGGATAGGACTCTGAATCCCTATGTGCGTGTAGAGCCTTCAGTAGCCGTTTCACGGTAAAAACCCCACGCGCACTTCACAGTTCGGCGCTCACCCTATATACTCTGTGCCTTGCACTACCAGCAAAATCTGAAATGCGAACAGCGCATACTCGAAGCATAACTGCATGTAGCAAATGCAGTGCGCGCCGTCGGTCGGTCATTTCCAGGGGCAAGCCCGCACATCCCGTTTGGCCGCAGTGTCCGAGGGTACTCGCCCAATACTGCGGTAGCATTAGCTTTGTTGTCTTGAATTTTCGTTTTCTCGCTTTCAAAAAAAAAATTGAAATAATACGGAAGTAAAGCTATCACAGTAGGACGAGCATTCTCGTACCGTGCGGCCTAACCGGCTGACAGAGTTCTGCTTCAGCCACGCGATCTTCTGTTCTCCGGGATTCATTAGCCGCGACCGCTTCGCGCCGTCCGCAGTGCATGGCCTCATGACGCGTTCGTCCCGGTTGATACTCGTGGGCACATGAGCTGCCGCATTGTGTCGCGTCGCATATTTCCCCTCCTTTCCCTCGACGTTACGCTCACACCGCGTTTAGGCTCCGGGTGTGCTTGCTCCCTATTTCTCCAACTCCTCCATCAGGGAGAGTAAGTTTGCGGCAACCCCGCAGGAAAATTCAGCGGGCTTCTCATGCTATGGGCTCGTCATCTCAAATGACGAACCAATCCCGAATGCATCGCATCGATCCTTGCCGCGGCAACGACAAATGAAAATGACACTCCAACTAATGTATGGCTGTCACTAGTAAGAGGACGCAAATATGCTAAGGTGCCCCGCGATTCTAGCTAGCCATGAATACGTCACGGGCTAATTGTTGTGCACTTTACACTTATTTTTTAAAGTGAATGATAAGCTTGGACTTTAGCCAACCACTAGTTGCAACTTCTTTCCACTCAAGAAGTCTAGAGAGACATTGAAAAGGTATAATCTATAATCCGTCTCTACTGTCTATCAGGCGAGTTCGTACAGCCTTGGCTCTCTCGCGCAACGTCGACAACCCTCCTCCAAGCAATTCGTTCGGTGGGAGTAAAGTAGACGCGACTCTACAATCATAGGTATGACGTTTACGCTGTAGGCCGCTTGGCTGGCCATCTACAGGCGGTCGGCCAAGGTAAATCCGCTGGGGCACGGGCACGCCACTGCCACACTTTCACAAAGATGAGCTGCTTCACCGCTGGGCGTAGTCTGCCTATAGGCGGTAAATCGAATTTAACGTGCGTGCGTGCTGTGACTTTCTCCTGTCTCTTTTCGCACTTCAGTAACCTTTCATCCCTTCCACAGCGCAGGGTAGCCAATCGGTCTCAGCCAAGGCTAACCTCCCTGCCTTTTCCTCATCACTTCTGCCTCTCGTTCTCGAATGAGACCATAACTCGCTGTCTGGGTTGGGTGTAAGGTAATATAGAATAATTCCATAGAAAGAACGACATATCTGCGACAACTCTGCACATCGAGGCTAGAGAACAGGACGTGAAGCAGTATGACGCAGGAAAATCTATAAACACTGGTTAGCAACTTGTGATGAGAATGATCATTTTCCCTAGGCATTCATTTTCGGTGTTTCCCCTGCACACTTGCTACACTGTGTTTCTTGCAGGTCCACTAGTTTCACCTGCGCTGAACTAGACTGGGTTGCTTCTCTTATAGGTTAGGCCTCTTTTGGCACTACGCCACTTCACTTTGACGGCTATAATAATCCTGCTATAATTAACGCACTATGCCAGTACTGACTCTTATGGCGGTAGCCATGAATGGAGATTCAGCAGCAGTTCTCCTTATAGTTCTTTCTGATTGCCCTCTTGTGAATCGACGTCCTGCGTTAGCCCAACGAGTACATGCATTTAGCTTCCTTCTTTGCACCCGCCGCTGTATCAAAAAGCAATCATGCGCTTCGCCATAGGTCCAGAATTCTGTGCACCGTTGTCTACGCAATTTGAAGACGTACACGACGCAGGGGTTTACTAACTCGCCGTTCGAACACGACGTCTGGTAAAATCATCCAAACGCTGGTCGTACATTGCCCTGTGAATAGGAGTGCTTGACAGTGCAAAAAGAGCCGTTTCCGTCCGCTCAATGAAACGCACGATTTGGCACTTGTGTCGCATTACACAGTGGCCTTGTTAGGCGTCTGATAAGGAAAGACCAACATGCATTGAACATTTAAGGCTGACAGGCCCTGCTATATATCCGAATGAGCTTTCATTGCTGTAGAAGGCGGAAGATGGCATAAGTCGCGATGACAGACGAAGGAAATGACCACGTGTTTCCTTCGAACGACGACGCCGGACAGATCACTACCTCGCCGAAGCGAAAGGCAAAAGAGCGCCGCAGTAAACACAGGGTTCGCTTGTTCTGACGAAGCCGCGATTCTGGTATCTTTACCGCCAAAGTCGTAACTCCAACGAATCCGTTCGACCGGCACAATCATTTCCCTTCTCCACGCTCGAGTGCGCGCACCCGATAATTCGCTCAGCTCATATTGCGCTGCACCGAATAAGCGGCGCCGCGGTGCTATATACACTCACTGCCTCGTCCCCCGATTCTCGTTCTCTGCTCCCGCGCACTTAGAGGAGGCGCCGACGAGGTCGCAGGCCAAAACGACCGCTATGCTCACGTATAGGGCGTGTCGAGTGGACAGCCAGCTTTAATGGAAGGCATTAGGCGTGACTTCCGGTGGTGATGCTACCCGGTCAGGTCGCGTCCGGAGAGTGTGGAAGAGAAGGTCCGTACGAGAGAAATAAGAGAGCCAAAATAAGCCCATACACGGCAGTACACACGCCTAGATAGCCAGCAATAAAAAAGAATAAAAGAAAAAAAGAAAAGCAGATAACGTAAAAAGAGAAAGACTGTGATATAAACTTCCTGTCTGACAGTTCATATATTCATTCTTTATGTTTATTTACGTCACATGTAGATAAGCTTGCGTTGTTTGTGTTCTTTCCGCTCGCTACCTCATCTTTTTCGGCACGAGGTGAGCAGAGCAAAATAGGCATGGTCTTTCCCAAAGGAAGTAGGAAATCGAGCTAGGAATACTTTACGATGATGAGAAAAGACGGCGACGCAGTTTGCGACGGCATTCGTATAAGGAACGTGTCAGAGCTCTGGTTCGCTGGATGTTCGCGCAAGGCGATGCGGGCGTGTTCACTGTGGCGTAAAACTCGTTCCGAGCAGAAAGCGGTCCCGGGTTTGAAATCGGAGAACCGATAGTACTGGTGACTGAGGAAACGACGTTGGTATAGGTGTGGAAAAGAGGTGGACTGGCTTGCAGCGAGAGCAATTCTGCTGGAAATTCAAAAATACGTTTCGCTCGCAAGAACTCTAGCTTTCACTTTTAATATTTTCGCAATAACGATTGGCCCCTGTCTGATTTTACGAACCTCTCTTGTGGCTGCTTTATCAATGCGATCTCAGTGCGCTCAGTGAGCGCGCGCGTGTTAGAGATAAATTGCCATATCAGAGAAAGCTCAGAGTTCAGCCCGAATTAATGTGCTCTATAGCCAGCTACTTGGCGCTGGGTAGAAGAGGGACTGAGAAAAAGCGAAAAGAAGAGAGCCAAAATAATGACGATATTAAGAGAGAAGCTACGACCACGTGACTAACTGGAAACAGGTCCACACAGGCAATTGGCAGTGGTCAAGCGACGGATACGCGGTGACCGACGTCCACACCAGCAAGCGCGACTTGCCCATCGTTAAAGTGAAATATCTCGCGACAGAAGTCGTTCACGTCTGCTCGCGCCGCCACCGCCACGTGAAATAGGCGACAGAGTTTGGAGACGTCCTGGTCGTACACCCTTGATTGGTTCACTAGGCTCGCTACTGCATTTGCGCGACTGGAAAAATCGAGCAGCGCCCCCTGTACCCCCCTCCCCAACATTCCGAGTGACTGTCTCGAAACAGTCGCTTTTCGATCAAAGCGACCATTTGGGACTAACTTGGCCGCGTGACCTCTGCTAATCGTCGGTGTGATTCTTGTGCTGGCACGTCTGGTTCGCTCTTGCTCGTGTGAGCCACAGTTACGTCCATCGCCTGTTGAGCAGTATACTTCGGCTACTGAACCAATGTACGCCTTATACAAGATGTGCGGTTCACGGTAGGCGCTAAGGAGTTCGCGGATCACACGGTTTCCGGGATCAGCGCTGCTTTAATTACGCATGTCCGGGATTGACCGACTTAGTTATTATATTGCCTCCGAGATCGGCTCACTTTAGACTGCTAGAAACCATCCGACAAGACGCACCGAAACCTGGGAGGAAGGCAAAGCAAGTTCGACTGAAATAAAAAGCTGCCGAAATTCTGAGAATAGTCTTCTAATGCGCAGGAATTTTTTGGCTCGGCTGTGACTTCGTTCCTGCTTAGTTTAACTTACTTGAATTTCCTCGCTTATGTGCGTCTACTCATGGCCTTTCCGGTGGCAAAGAATGCTTAGGCTTCAGCAGGCAGTTCCATGCAATCGTACCAATTGAGCCGAAACGCCGGAAACAAGCGCGCCTAGACGGAGCACAGCGGTCGAAAGGGAACACCAGCTACCGCCGTACCCAGTGAGGGGAAGAGTGAGGGGAGAGTGCATGACCGCGACGTCCACCCTCGCTGTTTGGGGCTGAGCCGGGCACCCTCAAGGGCTGAAGAAGACGGTGCTAACCTTTCCCTTCTTCACAAAGAACCACTTCTTTCTCTTGCATCCTGTGTTATGCGCGCGTTCTTTGTCCATTCAAGGAACGCTCGGCAAGGCACAATGAAAACGCTCCAATCGTCTCAACGTGCTCGCTTGTCCGTGGGGGGTTCCTAACCTGATGGACGCTCAACAGCGTTCATTAGACATTGGGCCTCCCCATAATCTCAAGTTGGCCCACCCCCAAATTGAAGTAGGCCCACCCCGAAATTGAAGTAGGTCCACCCCCCGCAATGTAAGTTGGCCCACCCCAAAATTTCAGTTGGGCTACCCCCCCCCCCCCCCCCCCCCCAGCCCCAAACTTCAACTTGACCCACTCCTAAATTTATGGTGCCCCACATGCAAATTTCAAGTTGGCCAAATGCCAAACTTGTAGTGAGCCACTCCAAAATTCAAGTAGGCCCACCCAAATTCACGTTGGCCTACTCCCAGATTTCACCTTGGCCCATTGCAAAACTTAAGTTGGTCCACCTCCAAATTACAGGTCAACCCAACCCCATATTTCAAGTTCAGCCACCCCAAATTACATTTGGCCGACCCCTACTATAAAATTCCCCACGAATTTTCCAAGGAGCGCCATGCATCTCAATGGGTATTCTCATTTTATTTTTTTGCTTTAAATTGTTCCTTGTCGCTTAAAAGCTTCCAATCATCTCCTTTTACACTATCATAACGATTAAAAGTATTACCTTTGCAAATTGCACATTTTTGTGCAGATAAAAGGAATCACACTTCCCGCGTGACAGGGCTGAGGAGCTCGCCAAAGAATGCGTGCGTGTTAAAAGAAATTACGCAAGATGAAGACATATTCGTTGCACGAAGGATGTTTAGGTACCGTTCGTTATTTTATTGCGTAATTCCGTAGCGAACATATTCTGTGACCGACATAACTGCAGTGGTAATGGCGATATCTATACACAACCTATTGCTGTCCTGTGCTGTCCTGTGTTTAGCTATTTGGTGAGCCATCCAGCAGCTTTGTTTATTTTTCTTCCTCTCACTCTGTTCATTCCGTCGCCATCTTCAGGCCTTTCATCCAATGAGAGGCTTGCGTACGCGGTTAGAAGACCGATGAATGGCCAATACGAAAGAGCCAGATTAAGGAATCGCTTTAAAATATGTCCTAAACCCTAAGATTTGTTGCTAACACAACGCAGAAAAGAGATATCATAGACCTCTCTTTAGTGATTGCTTGAGCCTATTTAGATAAATACACGTATTTTAAAGATACCTTGTGCGAAAGCGTTACAGCCCTTGTCTCTAAATAAAAGGACACCGCCAAAACAGGTAGAAAGACGCTATTCCAGCGCCATTTATATACGCGTAATATGCACGCACGATACACCATTGAAGATAGAGAACTATTTTCATTGGCTATTATACATGTGCGCAAGCTGAAAAACAATTTTCAAGGAAATATCCACCTGCATTTTTTCCGTCGTTTCCTATTGCCACGCAATTGAACAGTAACACTCTTCGTACGAGAAGTTTGCGTGAGTAGGTAATTTAAAGGCAACAAGAATGCAGCGCCGGATAAATCATGTCATTCATTTTGATGGCCAAATAACTGGAAGACAAATACTAACGAAAAAATAAATTATCAAGTGGCCGAAAGTACCGCACGCGCGAGAGAAAACAGGCGTAATACGTCAACAATGTTCACAATTCGCGGAAGACAAGCTGGCGTCTCTTCCGCGAATTCCGTATGGCGCTCGAGGTTGAACAAACCCACTCAAGGCGCCGGTGCGAAATATTTTCGTCGAAGTGCCATCACCTTCGCGTCGGCTTTTATCTTGACAACCGCCGACAGGTTCTGAGGTGCCACTCGCGCTGTCAGCACCACTCTGCCACTGAACGGGAAGCTGCCGCATGCGCTAGGTAAACTCAAGCGCGCTGCCGCTCCATAATGTGCAGCGAGCGCTGGCGGTGACAGCGAGCGCGCCGTAAACACAGTTCACCGTTCGATTGCGTTGAGCACTTCGCGTCGACGCTGCGCAATCTTACGAGACGTCTTGCCGTTTTCTTTCCACTGCTCCTTCTTGATTTTTCTTTTTTCCAAGGACTTCTGTATCTGACGGTAACTCGTGCTTCGTCTTTTTTTTTTTTTTTGCGGTGTAACTAGTTTTTGTTTTCTCTTTAGTTGTTTGGAGGACTGTCGCGATACCTGTTGCGCCTTGACGTTGTGGGAGTAGACGTCTCGTTTTGCGATGTAATGATGCCACAGTACAGCGGGCCCCTTCCCTTGCGTACATTACGTCAAGTTACCACGTGGTAATATATATATATTCTGTATCGGTTCTTATTAAAGATTGATTTGAGAGTTGACTTTTATGTGCTACGCGTCGCGTCCTTTTCTGCCTTCGTTGGCCTTGTGGAGTGCCATCATATCAGAAAGGAACCCAAACAAACTAGGTCAACTTTCAGTCTTTCTGAGGGAACGTCCCATAGGAAACTGTTATAAGTGCTAAGTGCTCTGATTCGTTCGTTCAGTCGGTCGGTCGGTCGGTGACTTTTTACTCAGCAAGAGCAAACGAGAAGTCTCGGAAGACACTACGTCCCTATGTTCACGGCACTTCATTCTTACTTATACGGAGTTTTTTTCCATAACTACGACCTTGGATGATCTTCCACCGTGGCATATTAAACGACAATTACCCGTAGCGAGACAACCAAACTTCGCCGACGGGTTTAACGAATTCCAGCAATCGAAACGACCACGTTTAGGGTTAGCTGCATGGCCTGCACGGACACGATGTTTAAATAAAGCTTCGACTGGGACTAATTGGTATGGCAGCGTTCTGCTTGCTTCGCTATACTGCTTATACAAAGGACAAAAAAGAGACAGACAATAATAAACAGTTGAAAGTTTGCGCACATGTGTGTCTCTCTTTCTTGTCCTTCGTATAAGCAGTGTAGCGCAGCAAGCAGAACACGGCGGTTAACTAAAGAGGAGGACAAATGGCTTTCTTAAGTACAACCCATTCTGGGATCTTGACTGCCCACAACTGTGCAAAATACTTTTCGGATCTACTTTTATTTGAGCCGCAGGCTTTCAGAATGCGAGTGAAGCCTTCCTTAACTTGCCTAACCTCAACGAAGGCCATATCTATGCGTCAGCACAGTTATTCATCTTAAGCAAGTTTGGGAGCAGACGGGGAGCAGCTGTGAGCAGACTGATATACATCACAATTATTGCGGTGTTTACTTTACAGTGCACTGGGTGCAGGCACATGGTCATGATGACCACAGGGATGATGACCTTGTGGACCGCAATTCTTACTTCTTCTCCCCCCCCCCCCCCCCCTAGCCCCTCCTATTTCTCTCTTCACCAACCCCCACCCCGTCCTGAATGCACAAAACTCTTTCCTCAGACAGGATACGCGTGTTCGCTCCGTTACCCAAACTATTTCCCGGTTGTAAGAAGCCTCTCTCAGGAGATTAACGGCGTGACGCCCAGCCATCACTTGTGCCTGGGGTCTCCGTCCAATGCGAAGAAAATGTCCACTGTTTGAAGCGCTCCTCTCCTGTCTGCAGCGGATGCCCGTCATCTGCTAATGACAAACCCTTGGACAAAAATGGCTCGAGAAAATGCACTCCGCACTGTGAGTTAAGAAGTGACCTACAACTACGGGCGATGACTCGTGCACGTAAAATGCATCCCATAGGTCTTTGTTGCTTTAAGTGAACGAAACCCGCCTCTACAAGCTTACATATAATTTCATTCTCACATTATGCCGCATGGTAAGGCGGTTGAAATGAAGGCTGAATGGTCTTTTGTGACTGAGTGTTCGTCGTCGCATGTTCCATGGCATTCTTCAATGTTCCTCGTGTCAGCAGCAATCGGAGTGCCGGAGTTCTTCCATTTCCTTGAATTCACCTCCCTTCGCAAGAAGTAAAGCTGCTGACCCTCGATGCCAAACGAAAGGGCGATCTATTGCACGATAACAGCTGAGAACTTTCTATTAAATTGTTGTTCACTTCATATAGCGTACAACGATTTTTCACCAGAAAGATATTCTGCAGCATACAAAGAAAGCATTTCCGTCGTGTGTTATCTCATCGTTCGCTTCAGCGGGATGTTCACCCAATTTATTGAATAATGTTTATCTCTCTTATTTCTTGCAAAAGCCCGTCACAAAGCAGGGTAACAAAGAAAAGGGCAGACGTATACGAAGCGCCGGCAAGTCCATTTCGTCGAGTGCCACCCGGATACTACAACTTTAGCGAAGCACAATCCGAATAAAAGTATTGTCATCGTTTCTGAAACGCAGGAAGGCGAAAGCTTTGACGGAACGCGCCCGCAAAATCTTTCTCCGGCGCATATAAACAGCGTCCTTTCTTCAGATCACAGAATGTGCCATCGCAAATATTGACGAGAAGTAAAGAATATAGTATTGTCACAGATAAAAAAAAAAAGAGATATTCATATACTCAGTAAGGATTTTAGCCAAAACCGTAACTTTTCTGTATTACGAAGGACCTTGTTGCGTTTCTTCGAGTCTTCGTTTCTAGTTTCGCAATGCCCCCCCCCCCCCCCCTTTCTTTTTTTCCTATCTGTTATTTCACGCCTGAAGCTCTACTTTTCTTTCTTTTATTCTTCTTCTTGCGGTACTATAGTGCCCTACCAAAAAACCAAGTGGAGGTAGAGATGGGCCTGCAATCACTGGCTACACAAGAGATCGTGCCGTCTTCCTTAGGAGGCGCGACCAAGGAAGTCAAATAGAAATAAAATAAACTCAGACGTAGCGCACAGCGTCTCCCTCCTTGTTCCACTGAGGGGAATAAACAAGCGACAAAGGCAAAGCTGCGTAAATGCGTTCACCGGCACACGCATCGGATACGGCGCACAACTATTCGAAAGCCTCTCTTTTGGGCTCGCTTTGCGCGCAGAAGCTACGCATTCGAAGAAGCGAAGATAGAAAGAAAAATTGAGTTATGGGGGGCGTGTACCAACGAAGACCTGACTGGAAATGGAAATCGAATTGCGGAGTAAGCGCCGGGCAAGAAAAAAAAAAGAGAAAACGGGTAGTGACGGAATGGAGATCACCTCCAGACTGAAATCGAACCACCCAGCTTTCCATCGCACCGTTTCGCGGCTTTTCACTTGAGGGCGTAGTGTGTAGCGTAGGGATTGCCCCCGCCTGCAGCTTTCGTACCGCTTGTAGGGCTCCCGCTGCGCCAATGAAGAGCTCGTGCGACAAATTCTATGCTCTGTCTGAATGCACGCATGTGCATGTACGTATGCGGGGCCGTGCAACCACTGAGTCAGTGACGCGACAGAGAATCGGCCTCTGCATGCTATAAGGCCTTGTCGCTTACGCTGTACAGGTGCGTTGACTTAAAAAAAAATGCGCAGAAACCATCGAGGATGGTTGTCAATGTAAGCGGATATCCAAACAGCTCTAAAGAGCTATAATAATTATGCCCTTGAAGGCACTTATTTGTTGCAGTCAAGATATTTAGTTAGCCTTCTTTGATTGACTGCGTAATTCCCTGGAGATCCGAGTCGTTAACCAGCACATTTGTAGCAGTACTATAGGTGGCTCTACATGTAAGCCGATTCGTCATATGCGCGTTGTCTAAAGTGGCACGACCGCCAGCGTGGAAAGCCGCTGCCACCCTCCTGCTGCACCACCTGAGCCCTTTGCCTCATCCTCCTGGGGGGTGGGGGGATCAAGGAGCTCAAGATCAAGGAGCTGCTTGAGCGTCTCAAGCATCTCAAGGAGCTTGTTGGCGTTCGGCGGCGAACGTGTCCTTGCAACTCGTTCACTCGGTTGTGCGACAGCACACGCCTGTCGCAATCAAACGTCATTATCTTCTGGCTCAGTGTTTACAGTGTGCGGGTCCGTATTAGAACAAAAAGTTCTTTATCAGTGTTCCCAAAGAAACATTTTGCGCGCAGACGGCTATATTTGCGCTGCTCAAGTTCCTGGTGCTTACGGGTTTACATCATAAACTCTAAGGGCGCCGCCTGCCACCGTGCACGCGGTTTACTTAGTTTGTGCTCCTCTCCATACACTGAGGAACGGGGGAAGGGGAGGCAGAAAGATAAGAATGTAGAGAAAAAGGAACATATACGCACAATCACAGCCGATCACTAACACCGCCGACAATAATAGCACATGATCACTTGCAGTACAAAATAATGTCGCAGTTTCGCCTGAAAGGCGAAGTATCGATTGCGATAGCAAATTATTAGACAGCTATACGAAGCAAACATAGTAGTTTTATCTACCGTAAAAGCTTGTAAACATTCGCTTAATAAGTAAATTAACAAGCGCGGTGTCGCGCACCCATAGGTGAACATGAACACATTTCACGCGATGACCACGGAAACTCACTGTCAAAACGCAGGAGAAAGGAAACGCGGCAGCAGCAGCGAGCGAATTGACCTTCGTGCTGCCTCTCGCTTCAACGCGAACTAACCGTCCAAAGCACAGCGCATACGAAACTACCAGCACTCTGCACATTTTGTCCACATCGCAGACTGCTTTGAAAATAGGGCGCCTGCGTGGCCGCGCTGTACGTAGCAGCCGCTGGAGTTGAACCCCCCCCCCCCCCCCTCCCGGCCCCCGTCCCCTCCAGGTGTTTCGTGCGCGACGGAAGAGAGCGCGCTCTTCCCCCGATTTGCTCCCTTGCTGTCCTGCTCTTGCTGTCCTGCGATTTGCTTCCTTGCTTACTGTCCGTTGCCTACAAAGTATTTACTAAGATGATCGCAAATAGAATCAGGAACACCTTAGATTCCTGTCAACCAAAGGACCAGGCAGGATTCCGTAAAGGCTACTCAACAATAGACCATATTCACACTATCTATCAGGTGATAGAGAAATTTGCGGAATATAACCAACCCTTATATATAGCTTTCATTGATTACGAGAAAGCGTTTCATTCAGTCGAAACCTCAGCAGTCATGGAGGGATTACGGAATCAGGGTGTAGACGAGCCGTAAGTCAAAATACTGAAAGATATCTATAGCGGTTTCACAGCCACCGTAATCCTCCATAAAGAATACAACAAAATCCCAATAAAGAAAGGCGTCAGGCAGGGAGGTACGATCTCTCCAATGCTATTGACAGCGTGTTTCAAAGAGGTATTCAGATACCTGGATTGGGAAGAATTGGGTATAAGAGTTAATGGAGAATACCTTAGTAACTTGCGATTCGCTGATGATATTGCCTTGCTTAGTAACTCAGGGGACCAACTGCAATGCATGCTCACTGACCTGGAGAGGCAAAGCCGAAGGGTGGGTCTAAAAATTAATCTGCAGAAAACTAAAGTAATGTTTAACCGTTTCGGAACAGAACAGCAGTTTACGATAGGTAGCGAGGCACTGGAAGTGGTAAGGGAATACATCTACTTGGGGCAGGTAGTGACCGCGGATCCGGATCATGAAACTGAAATAATCAGAAGAATAAGAATGGGCTAGAGTGCGTGTGGCAGGCATTCTCGGATCATGAACAGCAGGTTGCCATTATCCCTCAAAAGAAAAGTGTATAACAGCTGTGTCTTACCAGTACTCACGTACGGGGCAGAAACCTGGAGGCTTACGAAAAGGGTTCTACTTAAATTGAGGACGACGCAACGGGCTATGGAAAGAAGAATGATGGGTGTAACGTTAAGGGATAAGAAAAGGGCAGATTGGGTGAGGGAACAGACGCGAGTTATTGACATCTTAGTTGAAATCAAGAAAAAGAATTGGGCATGGGCAGGATATGTAATGAGGAGGGAAGATAACCGATGGTCATTAAGGGTTACGGACTGGATTTCAAGGTAAGGGAAGCGTAGCAGGGGTCGGATGAGATAGAAAGTTAGGTGGGCGGATAAGATTAAGAAGTTTGCGGGGACAACATGGCCACAATTAGTACATGACCGGGGTAGTTGGAGAAGTATGGGAGAGTCTTTGCCCTGTAGTGGGCGTAACCAGGCGAATGATGATGGTGATGATCCTCCCTTGCGCGTGCGAGATTGAACCGCGATCGTCGGGTGACCCTCGCTAGTTTCACTGGTACATACAGCATACGGCACGCAGCGACCATGTTACAGTGTTCGTATTTTATGCGGAACATCACGGCGACGGCGACGGTAGAAATGCGCTGGAGTGTCCATATAGTTGCTATCCCAATAAAACACCAATTCAGGCTACAGCAGGTTGTGCAGGTATGTTGTAAAAACTGTACCAGTGCCTTAGTTTCCTCCTCTTCAAGTGCAATGCCATGTCGTAATGCTTAAGCTAAAAATGAGCATGTGGCCTGGCGACACCTGCCCTACACGACACAACGTCGATGGCCTTATGAAAATGACAGATAGCCGGGCAAGCAAACGTAGCTCGGAACTCTTAACTACTCTCGCCAGTAAAAGAAGTACAGCTAACCAGAGAGATGTCCTTATGCGCATGCGCAAACTAACGTAAATTGAAAATTCATATGGATGCGCAGTAGAAAACACTAGGAGGAGTAGAAAATAAAGAGAGAAGGCAGGGATGTTAACCAGAAGCGCGTCTGCTTGGCTACGCTGCTCTGGGGGACGGGAAAGACGGAATAGAAAGATAAGATAGAGAACACTAGTATACCCGCAATTACCACGTTGTACGCGCAAAATTTGACCCCTGCAGTTGTTAGGTAACACTTAACGTGCACAGGCAACCTAATATCCCCCTTCTTAGTTGAACGTTACCACTGTGTCCGTAATGTCTATAGCTGAAACGAACGACCGCCACGATAGCCACAGGAAACGCAGCATCAAGCTGACCGAACTGCTAAGGCTACGCTTTGTGCACCTAATACGAGCCATCATCCCGTGATTATGTAAGACGTGCACATATCTAGCCACTTTTGAAGCGCTCCATATAAGGAACATTTTCTGGGCGATTTAGCCGAGAAACCCACTATGCAGCAAGAACCAACCATTAGGAATACGAAACCTGGACAATGAGCATGCCATCAGAGTGAACCCTCTGGCCTGCTTGCTCTTCTCTCGCTTTTTGTATATTGCACCCGCGCTAAACGAGCCAGGGACGCTTAAAATCTCCAAGGTCGCCGGGTGCTCGACTGAGCTCAAGGCCACACTCCAGCATTTCCTGCACAGGTGGTTCGCTCTCGAGTGAGGAATCATTAAAATCGATGGCGCTTACTTCTGTGCTTCGAGTTTATCGGTCGAGAGCACGTCGCTCAATCCTGGTGTTGCTGCTGCCGCTTGCATGGCGGGACGGGAGAACGCCCCTTTTTACGGCGTCCCTTCGCGCTATATACATACGCATAATGGATCGAAGTCGCCTTTTGGGAGCGAGTCCAGGTGAGCCATGCGCACTTAGTTACTTTCGGAGGCAAAATAAGCCCTCGTTCTAGGAGCCCTGTAGAGTTGCTGCTCGGGAAAAACAAACGAGCGGGACCAAGTCGTTACTGGCCTTTGAGCGGGCTAATGACTCGTGCAAAAAAAGAAAAAAAAAAAGATCGCCTCGCGATGCGTGAGAAAGCAACGGTTCTGGGCGTGACGCGCCATGCTCAAACCTGTAGCGCAACGATCGAGGATCGAAAGCACACAGCGGTACGAGGCGATTATCGTAGTTCTTGTGACCCCACCCCCCTGCACCCCGCCACACTTCTCTCCCTTCTTCGACGTCCTGCTCCTCTCTCTCTCTCTCTCTCTTTCTCGTTCGTATTTCTCTTTTTCATTTCTTTTTGGTGCGGAGCGTTTACGTGAGCAAGACCGTGACGCGGATGACACAGCGACCTTGAGACGCAATCCAAGAAATTGTGCTTCTGTTTCGCAGCGTGTGGTGTTGCCAGTTCAACGAGAAGCACGGAAAAGCAAAACTAAGAACGACGAGGTAGCGTTGCCGCGGCTCTTGTGGCCGCGTTCGCGAGGGCTGTGTTTGCAGCCAACGAGGGACGCCATTTTTACTTCCATGTGAAGATTTCAATTTCATGAACTGCTCAGGAATATTTGTTATCATGACACTGATGTGTTCGTGCGTGCGTGCGTGCACGTGCGTATGTGTGTGTAAACTTTAAAAGTGTTTTCACTATATTTTTCTCTTTGTTTTTTGTGTTAAACATTTTCATTGTTCGGCTGCATCAACGAATAAAGAGAAGAGGAGCAGACGGAGCCAACTACAGGCACCAATTTCTTGAACGCAGTTAGCAATATGAAAAAGATACAAACGAACGCCTTTTCTCTAGGACTTATTCTGCATTACGTGTTTATCCTGCATGAGTCAACGTTCTCGTTAAGGGTCATATGCCTTAGTGGCCTGTCAACAAATTCTCTGAGGAGATACCCCAGAATATTTTTCTCTAGTAAAGATGGAAGTCGTTGGCGTCTTTCCAAAAAGATGGAGTTAGCTTGAGGCATAGCTCCATCTGCGTGTGTTATAGCTAAACAACCGTACACTTTTTGGGAAGACCAACGACTTCCACCTCTACTAGAGAAAAATACTCTGGAGTATCTCCGCCGAGAATTCGTTGTTGGGCTACTAAAGCATATGACCTTTAACGAGAACGTTAACGCATGTAGGATAAACACGTAATGCAGATTAAGTTTAAACGGAGAACTCGCCTCTGGTTAACCTCCCTGCCTTGTTTATCTATCTCTCTCTCTCTCTCTCTGTATGCCTCAAGCCTTTATTATATATTTGAATTATATTATTCAAGGGATCTGTGTAAGCTATAGGCTAAAGGAATAAAATAAACACAGACACACAACACACACAACAAACAGACACACATGCACGCCCCTCTCCCCCCCACACACACACAAGACAAAGCTAGGCGTTGCGGGCTGCACTACGTTAATAACCATTCCACTGAGTGCCGAAACCTATTTCTATAAGATTCGGTTATCATATAGGTGTAACCTCCACTACTGGCTAGCGTTCATGAGCCGGCAAACAACATACGCTACTGTTATGTGAGTGACATTGTTACATACGTGGCTTTACTTTGCAAGGATTCTTGTCCTTTACCTTAATTATTCATCTTATTGGACACATGAACTACGCCATCCTGTCAGGGCGACGCACGGCAAACTAGCACCTCTCCCCGGGCGGTTCGTGCGTGAGGCCCACTTGATCGGCCGGTTACGAACTTAATCCTTTTTTAATATATATTTATTTTATAACCCCCGCCATTGACCCTCACCTCTGCTTAGTCCACTGAGCCACAGTTGTTGTTAAAGTTCATTCTTCTCATCTTCCATTATGCCGAGTGGCCGGGCTCGTGGATACCAAGGGAGCGGCTTCGCACGAACCAATGAAAAATGTAAAAAAAAACTAAACAATAAAAAATAAAACAGTTCTCACAAAATACTGCCCCTGGAGCCGCATTGACAAAGTTATATGTTTGTAAAAACAGTTTGCCACTGGTCTGCCTACAGATCTGGTACCCTATACCCTCTTTTCCTAAATTAAATAATAAAACAGTAGCGATGGTACCTGATAGCAGCGTATCACCTTCGTGTATGTTTACTCGCACGGTTTTCAACACTCAACTATATAGCATACACAAACATTATGAGCGACTTGCATTATTATTAAGTTTCTAGTGAAATATTTCTTTTTCTTAAAAACCAGCACTAGAGCGCGACATGTGCTGTTTCGAATTTAGACGGCTAATTCATGACATTCTTTTTTTCTGGCGCTTGCTCCAGCATCCTTAATCATTATCGTTAAGGAAAGAAAGCGACAATCTCCAGACGTGTCAAGCACTGAAATGCGCTTTCCGTAATTCTATTTCCTATGAAAATATTAGTACATACGCAAACAGAGAGACCAAAGCACGTTTTCTCACTCTTCATTCTTTCTATATCTTTACTTCTTCATTTTCTTTACTGTACTTTACTTCTTATTGTTGTTAGAACCTTGATTCAAATACCTTGAAAAAGTCATCAAGAACGGCGCTGTTTCGAAGTGTGGTTACAGTAGAAATTCAGGGTTATCGCTCCTCTTCCACTGTCTGCCACAGCAAGACACGTGAAAATGCAAGCGCCGTATAGATAGGTGCCCACGAGCAATCACGCCAAGGCACATATACACTCGCACTTCACTGACAGGCATACACGCACGTTCGCGTTACTTATACATCCCACGCACACGTACACTTATACAAACAAATACAAATGCAGACAGGCCCAAACAGAGTCTCCCCCCTCGCACTTCCTCTCGAAAAAAGAACAACGTGGTATATATACAATGAGGTTGCTGAAAACAAGGAGTAGGACGTTGTATTCTGTGATGTGGCCGCACGCAACGACAGCTCTCGCTATCTCGGCCCTCAAAGACGCCCAGCCCACGCCAAACATAGTTTTATTCCTGCACGCAGCTTTCTCGTTTAAGCCCGGGGGTATGCTGCTCCGTTCTCACTTTTGTTTAGATAAATCACACCATCGATCTACCGTCATCCGTCTTAGCATCGCCTGGCGCCGAGCGACAGGTACGCGATGCGAGTTTCTGTTTGGGCAGCCCCCGCAGCTGCGTAAGAGATTCCGTTCCCAGCCTCCACACACGTAGAGAGGGGGACCACGTGGGGAAACCCCGCCAAGCGCTGAGCAAATGACGCCGATGGGAGCCTATGGGCGACGAGACTTTGAGCAGAGCACCGGTGACAGCGGCAAACACAAAGTAAGGATATAAAGGAAAGGAGAGGTGATAATACGAGAGAAGAACGGGTGCAAAGCTAAAGGTGCCACGGAGCTCTCGCGTGCCACAGACCGCATAGGAACACTCGCGCCGTAGGTTGGAATCGGTTTCTTCATCGCAGCGGACTAAATGTACCTTCCGATAAGTGGCACTGCGTGATATGAATGGTGGATGAGAGTTCGATTATAATCGATGTATGTATGTATGTATGTATGTATGTATGTATGTATGTATGTATGTATGTATGTATGTATGTATGTGTGTGTGTGTGTGTGTGTGTATGTATGTATGTATGTATGTATGTATGTATGTATGTATGTAAGTATGTATGTATGTATGTATGTATGTATGTATGTATGTATGTATGTATGTGCGTGTGCGCGTGTGCGCACGCGCACGCGCGCGTGTGTGTGTGTGTGTGTGTGCGCGTGTGTGTGTGCGTGCGTGCGTGCTTGCGTGTGTGCGTGCGTGCGTGCTTGCGTGTGTGCGTGCGTGCGTGCGTGTGTGCGTGTGTGCGTGCGTGCGTGCGTGTGTGCGTGCGTGCGTGCGTGCGTGCGTGTGTGCGTGCGTGCGTGCGTGCGTGCGCGTGCATGTCTAACCATTTTTCCGCCAACTTGGGTCACTTGGTAGTCCATGTTCGAATGCGTAGAGCATTAAACTGCTGCGCTGGGCGGCGGGGCGTGGATATGGGTTTGTTGGTGTTAAAGTCCTGTGTCACTTAAGACTACGGCAATATGTTGCCCATTCTAAATCTTATCATTGACTTCGCGTAGTCAAATTTACGAGTGACCTAGACTTGAGCATTCGTCCAGCCATAAAGCATCAGAGATGCGACGAAAAAGTGGAAATATTTCTCCACCTTAAGGAAGCGTTGTAATGAATGATAAGAACCGATTTTCATTTTATTTTTACACTTTGTCACGTTTATTTTCGTTCAGCCATATCATGAAATGTCTGCGTAAGTATAATTTGAACATTGTATATCCATTGCGAATAAGTCAGATGTTTAAATTACTGAGTAAAATGTTGAAGTTGTCCTATGCAATATTTTTACCAAGCATTGCCACTTGACCAAGCCTTGCGTACTTTCCCGTTCGTCAACAGTTAACAACAGCAACAACTACTGCTGCTCGTTTGGAATTGCATCCAGTGGGCTAGCCATCCTCTTCTCCTTCCCTTTTCTTTCTCTCCTCTTAAAATGGTTGAGTGTATAGTTCCCGCCTCAAAAGAATTGCTTGCCTGCTTCTTCCTTTGTGCGGTGTGTATGTATGCACAGGGCATTCATAATTTGGGATTTTGGCATAGGCCGTTCAACGCAGCCTACTTTACCATGTTTCTACATCTAAAGAAGATCCAATATTCTGCTTGACGGCGTCCATTCATGACTGTATTCCGGACTAAGGCTGAAGGGCCAAACTTTAGGAAATCTGCCCTGTGCCCATCTGTATAATAATCTCCATCTTTAGTTCCTACACATTCTCGCGAAAAATACGGCAGCAACTTCAAAAATAATTCTAACTGAAAGCCAGAGTTTAGAGCCGACGCTGCTGTTCACATCATGACCTCGTAGTCCTTTAATCTCAGTCGATTTCCTCGTCGTCATCATCGGTAGCAGCGGCAAAGACCGCAAGTAAGCTAGCAACAAGACATAAAACACATTTAAACGCACGTGACATTACATATAGTTATAAGCATTGTGGGAATAACATTGTTCATAATTGGTGGCGTTTATGCCGCCGGCGGTATACACGTCCACACATGATTTGATACTTTGTGGCTCTTTCATGTGCGCGAGACATCAGCTTAGGTGTCTTAAAAATTACAACATTGCCACTTCAATAACCGAAGTCATTTGCTATGGATCCCGGCACACACTGGATTGAGCACCCCCAACGAAGCGGCTCACCGCGTTGCTCGAGGCCTAACTCACCGAGCATCATCGGAGGATGAGCCCCCGCGGGGTACTGCAAACGTCTGGGCGTGGGAGGATCGCATGACCAGGTTCCACGACATCACGACATACTAGCAGTTACAAAGACGCGTATACCCATTCCCTCACGCTAGGTTAGACAGGACACAAGCAGTACACTTCAGACAATTACAAACGGATTCTTACAAACCCCAGACTCATGCACGCCATGTATCCAGCCTTGTACACTACAAACAGATGCACATCGTGTGGCGAGGTTTCCACACTGTATCACATGCTATGGGAGTGTCGGGACTTAACAAACAAGTCGGGCAGCGCCGACCCCTCCGTCTCTTCCACCGCCTGCCTCCGCTCGCGCTGGTAGACCGCACTGGTCAGCTAGAACTTGACAGCACAACTCTGGGCCGTCCAGCGAGCCGAGGAAGCCGCTTCGAGACAACGTCTCGGAACCGCGTCCACGGCGGGTGCCCAGACCCACTAAAAAGACGCCGGACTCGAATCTTGTTGATTTGAAAATAAAAGTTTATTCTCTCTCTCTCTCTCTCTATGGAGATTACATTGCTTCGCACGTCCAAGTAGGAGCTCACGCTCCGAGTTATCACACAGCATGGCACGTTAACCGGGAAACAACTTTCCCAAGCCTCCTTCCTGTAGCTCTAACAATGCACGTGAACTGCGTTGTCATGCGAGCGGTCTTCTAACTCTCTGAAATACGAGAGGCCAGAAAGTAATGTTCGACAGCGTGCACTCCTTCTAAATAAATTTCTGGGGCATCACTTCCCAGACGCGCAGGCTTTTAGTACAACGCATTAGTGCTCGAGAAACTTTTCCACGCGCAAGGAAGAATACTCGCTAAGTATGCCGGTTGAAAAGTGCAACAAACAGGCCTAATCCGGCATCAAGGGGTCAGATTGCGAGGGAAGGACTGGGAGTGCAATCAAAGAAAACGCGCCTTCATTACCGTCTTTAAAGTCTAGCTCCTACTCGAAAGAATCGCTCATTCCAAGTGTTACTCACGGCTGAAAACGCTGCCACTCTTGTTTTGTCTCTTTCTTAATCTCGTGGCACCGCTTCAGCACGCAATTGCTTTCACCTTTGCTTTTAGCATTCGTCTAGAGTATCTCGCGGAGGGAAACAAATAAAAATAAAGTAAACCGGCTCGTCATACGACACGGGGGACGTCCTGCGTCTCTTCTCGTACTTCCAGAAATCCGTGGCTCGCAGTCATCTCAAGAGCTTAACTCTCAGGCCTCGGAGGGAAGCGAAAACAGGACTAAGAGTGAATGCGACCTGGAGTGTTTTCATTCGCAACTGATGGATAGCAGAACGGAGCACACTGCTTGAGACAAAAGACGAAGAACAACAACAACAACGACGACAAAAAAGTGAACACAGCAAATTTAAGATGCAAGCATCATTGTCCTAAGTGCATCGTCTGAGGAGTGCGCTTTCGGATCGGCAAAACTGCGCAATCGGCTTGCGGAATCCCCACGGTTTGCTCTGTTGTCTGCACTCGAGTCGGCTCCGTCTTAAAAACGGAGTCCTTGTGCACGGTCTTCACGCAAGCGATGCACTGCTGCTGCTCTTGGGCGTGAGAGGATAAAAGCGAGAGCGCTTTCTTTTTCTTCGTTCTCTCGTTACAGCCGCTACCACCATTTTAGGATTTTTATCGAGTCCTTCTTAAAGTGGTCGTTACCCTCTGTGCGTTTCTTAAATGTGGCGAGCCGAGTTGACAGCAGGAGGCACTCTTGTGTCTTTCTTGGAGGAAGGAAAACTAAAGCAGCTTTCGTAAAGCTTTCGATTAATCATAGTTAAAGGCGTCCTCTTCGTTAACTGCTGGCAGTGTGTTGCACGGGGAAAGCAAGGTTGTAGATGTTGAAGTTAAAGAGGAGGCATAAATAGAAACGGCGATGAAAAGAAGCGTTTGGAGCAGAGGGCAGTACCATATTATTATTATTATTATTATTATTATTATTATTATTATTATTATTATTATATGTTCTTTCTCACTTCTTCAAGAATTTTAGGTTAATGGTCCATTTTTCTTCAGTAGTGTAAAAATGAGCGCCGGAAGTGGGCCGATGGCGTTATCCCTGAATAGTTGTGGCTTTGAAGGTTCCACCAATTTAGACTAGAAATGTAGTGACACCACAATTCAACTGATAAGACGGTCGCACCTAATCTGGCTCTATCATTTCATATTAGAGTAAAATTAGGTGATGTAGATTACTAAAGATTACTAACGCAAGAACATGCGCTCCTAGGTTTAGACTTTTAATGGCCCTGGTAAACCAGCTTTCCACACAATCTCATGAAATGCAGAAAACAAAGAAGGAAAATAAAACAATTGTGGCGTTTGTCAGTATGCCTGTTAGTTGTTTACCTGTCTTCCTTTCCTCTCTGCGCTGCAGTTTAGTCACAGCCAGTGGCACAACGGTCTTTTCCAGGGAGAACTTACCTGAAATAAAGACAGAAAAAAGGACACTCGAGTAAATATGTGCATTACTTTTACACAAAGAAGAGAGGCAGAGAGAGAAGTTATTAGGGAAAGAGATGGAGACTACCTAGGCTGAGCCCGGTAGGCTATCTGCACTGGGGAAAGGGGATGGAAAGGTGAGAAGGAAAAGAGTTCACACTTTGCACTGGTACACACACAGTCAAGGATTCATCGTTGGGTCAGTCCCAAGCGGTCATGTAGGGTGGTGCATTTCAAGGAACACAGCAGTGCTTCAGTGGCTTTGCACAATGAATACACAAGTCTGAATACACGCGTGGATCGCTAAATCCGTCTCTCTTTGTCAGTTTCATTGATGACGAAGCTTTCTTTCATCGCAGTCCCATTTGCTGCACGCTCACAAACGGTCAGTGTCGGGCTGATAGGGCGGGGAAGCGTGGCATAATTGCGTATATAGTCAACAGCCAAGCAAAAGGTGTCTCATGTCTACGACAAAGGCGACCGTCAGAGCTGGGCAACCGCACGGCCTCAGCTTTCAAAGCAACAAAACCACCATTGCTTTCAGTGCCCTTCGCCAGCCTTGAACATCCAGTCGGTTTGCTGAAAGAACACCGAAATGTTCCGATGAAGCTTGCTAGCTTCTCTCGATGCCACGATTGACGTTGCCGTAAAAGTGTGCTCCACTTTCTTTGATGACAAATTTTAGCGCGCATCTGTAGGGACATGTTTCCTTTACTTGTCTTTTTGTGTTGTTTGATAACTGTACATCGACGGGAAGGCAGGCTACGATAGAGCCAGCTATCGCAACACACAAGTTGGGCGTTCCACAAGTTTGGTGCACATGGAATGGTTCGTCCAACATAACGTGTACACAGGGCGTTGTTCTTGTTTTCTTTACGTACAATGCTAGGTTGGCCGAACCAGGGCCCGCATTCACAACAAATAAAGCTCTAACGTTATAATTGTGTGTAAGAGTGAATTCTAGCCAATCATGACGTTGTACACATTATTAGCGAAGGCGGTCTGCCGATGGCAAACATCACTTACGAACGAAAAGCTTTGTGAATACGGATGCAGTAGTCTGTTTGCTCAAGAAATTCTTCGGCTATGTAGCGGTATAATTAGGAACCACACACAATACTTGGAAAAGCTCTGTCGATAGTTTGATGAGTTCTTTCGTTCAAGCCTGTTTTGACTCTTGTGTCGCAAGTGTTATGCAATATTCTCACCGTAAAACAAATCTAGGAACCTTAACGATGCAGTGTTAGGAGACAATGCGAGCAGATATAGTTCGACGTCCCCTTAAAGATACATATCGCAACTACAGCAGCACTGCTGCGATATCTGAAAGCTACCGGATTCAGCGACCGTCTGTGATCCCGATGGAGTGACCGTCAGTGGATATAGAGCAGAAAACTGTTACCACGACGGTGATATCCACGCTGGACTTTCTCTTCTTGACTTAATCTTTCCCTCCCTTTCCTCCAGTGTAGGGTAGGCCACCTGGCTAAGCTCTGGTTTACGTCACTGCCTTTTATTTATCATTTTCTATCTCTCTCTCTAAGCGTGCATTATTAATTTAAGCATGTACTAACACTGAATGCCGTACGCGTTTCAATATACGAACATGACGCAGCACTAGCACAATGGCATACACAGCACAAGTGTCCGCACAAGGTTAAAAAAAGGACACATTTTTAGTCTTCAAGGACGCCGTTCCTGGATGCTACCAGCCCTTCCGCAGCTGAAAACCACTTGCAGTCACGCAGATATAGATTTGTAGTAATTTTTGCTTTAGTTTTATGTCAAACGCTGTACTCTGAAATAATTTTACATGCTTTAGGAAATGAGGGGTGAAAAAAAAAAGAGACAGAAAAAAGAAAGGCGTGAATGAAGAAGAATAACTAGAGTACGGGTACCAAATTGCTTTGGCTATACAACCATTGAATATACCGGGTGGTGTTTTATTTTAATGCTAACAGTATTTAAAAAAGAATCGCCTGCGGCATATAGCACACATCTATTTATTATTTTTCTTAATTTTATAAGCCTCATTACTCATAGAGGCGAATATTACATATAATTACATTGGGAATAAAAAGGCGTAATTGGCTAATTAAAGAAAAATAACTGATTAACTTTTTAAGCAATAATTTTAGCGCATACAGGAATTGAATACAGTAATTTACCAAGGCAGATTCACTTGAAAGGAATTTCGATATTGACACCATGCAGTTTTGAAAAAAGCGCAGTCAATTCTGAGGTAAAAATGTACCTTTGTTCCACTTACTTCTGTGACAAAATGAGTTTGTATGCATTGAAGCTCAAAAATAATCGAAGCATTTCGTCGCAAACTTCGGAGAACACATATCTCGAAAGTGCGTCACGCTCAGGATTCATTCCAAGTGGAAATGACTTTTGAAGTCACCGCCTACAATTTGTAAATTACAATATATGTTGTAATATGTACTTGGTTTAAAAGTTAATTACCGATAATTTGTTATTCAGTCATATATTCATTTTTATTTCTCGTGAACACATTGCCGTCTGCCTCTGAGAGTAGTCTAGCCTGAGTAGGAGAATTGTGCAACGTGCCACGGGTGATGTTTAAAAGTGCTGTTGATGATAAGCTAAAACACCCCGCACAAGGGAGTGACTGGTATCCTATAGCTAGTGATGGGTTATTTTGTCAGTATAAAAGAGAATCCCGCAAAACTCCTGACGGAAAATATCACAGGTTGACGCCCGAGAAAAAACACAAGTGCTACAATCGACGAGTCTGAAAAGCGAGCAGCCGGATAGCAAGAAGTTCCAACATCGATCCTGACGGGAACGCCCTGTACAGCTCGGCATCAGCGCACGCCCTGAGACAGCGGCACGTCACAGAGATAACAGCATAGTTCGCGAGAGCGGAATGTGATGGCGTGATCTGTATGATGGACGAGGGTCCTCCATTTAAGAGTCTTTTGGGAAGCCGAACGGGGTAGAGAGCCAGCACAAAGAGAAACGTGTACAGCGGGCGAGGTGAGGACGGGTACACACGTGGTTTACTTTTTTCTTTTTTTTTTGCGCGACGTGACGGTCCCTTTCGGCGGAACTGGTGCATTAGGAATGCAGAGATCGGAATTCACTTATTCTCTGCGGGAGAGGAAGGCTGCTTCCTGTGCTTCCGCCGGCGGGAGAGACGTTTCGTTTTGATCTGCAAATTCGGATTCCTGGTATGCTGTAGGCGGGAGAAAGAACAAACATTCGCAACAAAAGGAAGTATCAGGCTCGCGCCCATGCATTAGAATGATGAAAGATGTGGTAACGGCGGGCGTCAGCCTCCTTTTGTCTACCTTGCCTTCTGGAAGACAAATTCTCCGGAGCCATCAAAGCTCCCACTGTAGCTTTGCCCGAGGCTAGTGGTTTGGCAGGAAAAGAGCCTACCCGGGGAAAGAAAATGTCTGTAGGGATACGTAATGCACGCCCATGGAACTAAAGCACGGGGTAGGCTAAGTGGATTTTTTTTTCTCCTCCATGGGCATTGGAAGAAAAACCAGCTTTTGAAGTTCCGTACGGCTTCGAGATGTATACATCGAATAGCTGCAGCCTTGCTCATGTTCAGGTCACGAGCTTGATTCGGATTTATACGTATAAAGTTTGCCTACTACGCAGCCTTTTATGGTTGAGAAGAGGGTTGTGGGGAAGGGCCGCCGTTACGTCCAGTCCGATGACATTAGGAGAGAAGGGAGGTACTGAACCCTCAAATGTAACGTGGTATACAGGTGAACGAACTTATACTTTGCCAGGGCAGCTACTACACTAAGTTGAGACGTGTATGTAGACAGAGCGTCAATACGGATACGCTATAGATACGCATGTCCGTTTGAATCCTTTACAATCTCGACCGCGGTTACCAGTCGCTCCGGAACAATATGGCTCCGCCGATCTATTGAGTGACGCTTGCTATATATATTAAGATGGACCCTTATGAAAAGAGTGCCATAAAAAGAAAGAAGATAACAGCGGATAAGAGTTGAAGCACGAACAAGAGCGACACAGGCCGTCCAACGTCTTAGCCATCAGTCGTTGCGTTGTTCTCGCGTGAACAACAGACATGAAGACGATCAAGGCATCAATTCGGGCTGATTGATCTGACATGCTAGGAAACTGGGCAGCGCTAAAAAGACGGACATGGGATAGAGTAGAGCGTCGTTTGTTGTCCTACGCCGCATGTCAGTCATTGTCCCCCTTGCACCACTTATAGTTTCTCAGCAATGAACCGACAGAGAGCCCAGCATGAAACTCCGCCGCCTCACGATGGATGTTTTGTTGTTCGCCACACCAAGCCGCAAATAAGAACTGCGTGTTTTTGTTGTCTCCTCCATTTTTCCTAGCCACAACATGCTTCATTTACCCAAGGAGCCCGCTAGAGCGTGATCTGTTTATGTATAAGCCGCCCTAACGCACGATGCCTGTCGAGAACATCCGGAAAAAGAGTGCCACATGTATCGACACGACACTTAAGAGAGGCTGGTACTCGCCGAGGAAGAACGCCTCGTTTCCTTCATTCCTTATTGTTGGATAATCTATTTCCAGTACAATGACGACTACGCGGATCGGTGCACCGCTAGAGTCCCGAGTGAGCTCATCCGTCCCCGTCAATGCAGACGTCCAAAAAGACAAAAAAAAAAGCGAAATGATTTGATGAAAAAATGCATAAAGGGTAAGTGAAACGTCGCACAGAGGAAGTTGAGATAATGTGTGGGGTGCTGTAGAACGCTCCTCCAACTGGTGTAGCAGTTTGAGTGCGCGCTAACACAGCAGGATCTATACATTGTCACGGACGAGCTCGTTCCTAAATAACCGGAACGCGAGGGCCGAGATAGTGATAAATGGGAAGAGATCAAGGGCGGCGATAGAAGAAGCAAGGCGGTAGTTGACGGGAAGGAAACGAAGGAAAAAGATGGCTACGGAGCACTTGTGGAAGGAACTGCAGATCTGGGGCGACATGGTGTCAGCGCGACAGGGAGCAGCTGTCATTCACGACTGGTCCTGTCTTTCCCCGTCACGTGTGCACACGCCGTCTGTCTTTTTTTCCTCTGTTACGGTGCAAGACGAACTGGAGTAAAAATGTACACACCGCGAAGTGAAAAAGACGTCACCTCGAAGACAACGGGTGGAAAAATTAACATTGGACGCCGCAGGATTACGAAGCTCCCTACCGTGTTTACATTTACCTATGGTTTGAGCTGTATCTCTTTTTTTTCTGTTGTCTTACTTTCTTTAGTGTAATTTCACGTGGAGGGAGGCGACGCTTTTATATATGCATGGTAAATGGTGACGCATATTTCGCGTCGAATATTTGCGATCAGCAAGTAGGAAACGTATCGAAGCAGACGCAGGTGCAAGAATGCTAATGGGCTCACATCAATCGAAGGTGAACACTGCTTCGGTGAGAACTCCTCAAGCAGTTGGAGAAAGTGGACTGTAGACTGAATGGCTTGCCACGGGGTTTCAGAACGAAACGTGGGGGTCCCTTTTCTTTGCCATAAAGTTACTGAAGTACCGTAATTCTATTTGAAGTTTCGCGACTTGCTCGTGAAGGAAATGCCACCGGAAGAGAGGGAGAGAAAATGATAAATGAAAGGTAGGGAGGTTAACCAGGACTGAGCCCGGTTGGCTACCCTACACTGGGGAAAGGGAAAGGGGGACGGAAAGATTAAAAAAAAAAAGGCAAAAGAGAAAGTCCACTGGAGATATCAGTCGGTCACTCAGTCTGGATCACAGACGCTGACTCAATCCGGTCGCTTTCAAATATCGCAGCAGCGCTTTTGTGGCCTTTTGTAGCTGTGATATGCGAGGCCATGATCCCAAGATCTTGTTCAAGGTGAACGGCTTTCCATCTAGCTGATGGAGAGCTGTGCAGAGGTCTTGCCTTTGACGTTGGCCCTTGACGCGCCAACGATCTGCAGTATGCTGGCCTCATTTCCTCTTTGAGGCGCGTTCGACAGAGGAGCGCGGGTGTGGGAACAACGCAAAGCGCCAATCAGGATGCCACCTAGGCGCACTGAGGGCTGAGCATGCGTTGCGTCCAAGGACGTCTCAGTATACCCTCTGAAACGGTCTCATTTCTGCCTTTCACATAACTCCAGCAGCCGCTCAATACGCACGCCCTCAGCAATGCGAAGTCATAATTCTTGGTTGTTTGTTTTTATTTATTGCAATGACTCGTGTGTTATCGTACCTCGTTCTGGTATTCTTTTTATTGTCTTTTTGTACCTGTTTTTCTTTTTTATTTCTCTATTTGCTTGACACTGATATGTGTATGTAATTTTTATGTTATATTTTCTTTTTGCTGTTGTTGCCTCGAGGGTGTTTACGTGGTTTCCCTTTTTATTATGTATAAGTGCTTCTTGCGTAGCTTTCGAGCTTGATTTGCATAACTTATTCGGAGACCACTTACTGAACTCCCCAAAAGGGCCCTGGTGTGTATTCTGATATAAATTAACAAATGAGTGAATGAAAAATAGATAGATAGATAGATAGATAGATAGATAGATAGATAGATAGATAGATAGATAGATAGATAGATAGATAGATAGATAGATAGATAGATAGATAGATAGATAGATAGATAGATAGACAGACAGACAGATAGATAAGGTAATAGTTAAATAAATAAATAAATAAATAAATAAATAAATAAATAAATAAAATAAATACCTGTCCCCCCAGAAAATTAAAAAGAAAGAGAGAAGGGAAGTAGTAGCTCATATTGACTGTATACAGCCACAGACTTTACCCGAACAACGAAGACAGATTCATAATGGCTTAGCTTTTAACAAACACGGGCCGTGAGAAGCAAACAACAAATGCTTTGGAAAGAGAACGCATTCGGGGTTTACGGTATTATTCTTTAAGACCCACTCGAACCTGACATTTCGAACTCCTTCCACGGGAGAAAAAGAAAAAAAGATGCTTAAGACGTGTTCGGGTAAAGTATTGCGGCGACTGTATAAGACCTCTCTTATCACAGGCACTGACGTGATAAATGGCAACAACTTATGTTTATTAACCTAAAATCTACGAGCCACAGTTTTACCAGTTCATCTAGCGCCAAAAGCGGGAGCTGGCAAATGTGAGTGTACAATGTGTGCGGCCTATACACGCTGCCGGACCTGTCGTATACCGGACGCATCTAGCACACGCATGCGAAGGGTTCGTCGTGTATTAAGGGCGTAATAAGATGAAGACGCGCAGTCGTGCGCAAGCCTGTAAGGCGAGAAGATGCGACCGAATTAAAAGCAGCGAAAATAAACGCAAGCGTGATGCTGCGAAGTTTGAAAACGATAGTTCTCCGGAATGTAAGCAAGTTAGCGCGCGCCGGTAACCAAATTGGTGACTCCTTGCTTAAAGGGAGAAAACGGACTTCGTTCTTCTTCACAGACGGCTTGTGCTATTACTCCGCTTGCCGATCCGATAAAAAACAGCACGTGCGTCGTTGACCCGTATGCGATTAATTTTCAAAGAGATACAGCGGGTTGTAGTTTGGGACAAATATTTGAGGTTAGTCCTGCATTGATAAACAGATACGATAAGTGTCATATAATGCAAAAATTTGTATCAAATAAAAAATAAAGGTTAAGCTTACATTTCATCAGATAATGCCGAGCCTTCCTTTACAAGAGGCAATCTCCTTACGGTTTCTTGACTGCTTTGAGAAAAACGTACTTTCTTGAATGGTTAAAGAAAGGCGTACGTATTCGACCTTTACTATATAGAAAGGCGCGTATGTGCTCTGCTGACAGGTTTCAGAAAGAAGTGTATGTCTATTTTCCTGCGTGATTTGAGAACGAGACACATATACTACATAAGCTCCATGCATTGCTCTGGAAAGAAAGGTGCGGCTACCCTTTCGATAGACTTAAGAAAAATAAGGATTTACTCTGTTGACTGGTTTGAGTTCTTGACATGTTCAAAGATGAAGCATGCGCCCGCTTTAGGCAAGTTAACGAAAAACCAGGGATATGCACGGGCATCGCTTTAGCGGACATGGCCAACAGAGATAGTCTGTTTACGACGCAACAGTGTAGCAAATCAAACCCGGTCTATCAATAAGTCATGACAATCAATCAAAGAGAAAGACACCATATTGAAGAAAGAAATACGGCATTTTGCTTTGCGTCGATGTCACAAAAATGGATCCTTGCTTCACTGTCCAAACATTTGTTACAGAATCCAAACGAATGCCCTGCTAAATTCTATTTTTTGTACTTTTAAATTAATTATTACTGGTTCGATATGACCTTCCTGATTTTATTTTAACAGATAATTCTACGCTATTCAATGCTAATTCCATTGATATTCGGAAATTTGTGCTCCATATTAATTTGGAATAATCCACCCATTTCTTGGCCAATGCCCGTCGTGGGTACAAGCCACACACGTGTAGGCAACAACAACAACAAGAAAAATGCTCGAACGTAATCGCCTGGCGCATGTATACAGACTGAATATTGGTGCATTTGCTTTTGAAGTCCTACCTTGTCGCTGACTGTACACGCACTCTAATAACTAGGGAGGGTATCGCAGGAGTAAAGGGGCCGATTTACTCTTCAAAGCGTTGTTTTACTCTGGCATGTTGTTTTACTCTGGCGAGTGGAATGAAATGCATTTTTCACTCCGTTAGCAAAGAGAGAGTTAAATGTTCTTTTCACTCTGCCCTTCTAAGAGACAGTAGAATGCCCGCTCAACTCTTGCGCCAGTAGAGAACAAAACCTAGCGTAAGCTCCTGCTTCAACTGTAGGAGGCTGGCCCCCAACATGGCGATGTGTAACTCAGGCATGCTGAGCAAAGAGCACACCGTTTTGCTTGTAATAGAACAGGCAACCACGGTATAAAAGGGAAGAAGAGCCAGCGCTCTACCTTTTCACTCGGAGTTGCACCACCACGCGCGCGCACAACATCGCGGAACAGCACAGCACCGGAGAAAGCTGATCCGTCCAGCGGGCAAGAACGAAGGCCATCCAAGGGAGATCGTGTGTCAGCCATCTTGTGCTACCGCGAAAACAGGGGAGTCGTTCGTCATTCGTTGGATATAACGAGAAATCCTCCAAGGTAAGTGAATTCTAACTTGCGTGCACATAGTGCGTATATGACACGCTATCGCCGGGAAGTCGTAGCGACGTTTAGCCAACGCGATTGACAACGGACTAGGCAAACGCGCTGTGTCTCTCGATGTCAATCGGAAAAGCCAGTCGTCGCGATAACTGCATGCGATTTTATCGCTTTCCACTATCCGTAAGAGCTTTGAAAATCCCAAATGCTGGCAGAACCATGGTACGTTCAATAAGACCTGAGGCGAGGGGACGCATAAAATGGTTTGTTTACCAGCCCATGATTTGGCGCCTATGCGGAGCGTGCTTAGCGTGCGTTTTGTGTGTTTGAATTTATTCAATTTGGCAGTCTACTGTGTACGGAACGCTGTTGAAATAAGGAGTAACATAACAGACGGCGTCATTTTGCTGGCGGCATGCCTTCGTTATAATAAGTCGCGCGCTTGACGGTGTCTTTCGCCAATAGGCAATCTGCGACCGCTGAAGTTATGTGCAGCGCCAGTGCTAGTTGGAAACCTTGCCGCAGGCATTCAGCTGCACGCTGCTAGAGGTCAGTTGGGCGCGTTATCTTGAACTTACTGAAAACGCATGAGGAATTAATATTTTAGGATGAATAAAACAGCTGCTTTTTATCACGTATTGAAATGGCGTGATTATATGTGTGATTTTGTGTCTCATGTTGCAGTTTTCGAGCACGGTGCGAATGTGAAAGGGTGCTTATGTGTAGAAACTCGGTGAATTGTCAAGCGGCGATTTATCTATCGGAGTCGAATATAACGGCTACTGTGTGGAATTACAGTTGCAGGGGCGTTTTGCATGCGCTTACTGTTTTGGACATGCCTGTGCATTTGCTAATACGAGTTGGCACATCAGTTATGTCATATGAACAGGTAAATCTCCCTTCTCCTGTGGGTTAGAAGCGTAACCTGTGCATTTTGCTATTGCATGACAATATCAGAATGTGTTTATCGCTTTAATATTTTTAGTGGAGGAATAAAGTATCAAAATATAACGTTGTCTTAATTCTGTGTTACCAGTCTTCCGTCATACAGAAAACAAAGAGTTGGTCTAATAAACTAATAACTTTGGTCCAACTACAACTTTTACATGCCTTCGAGAATTTAGAATGCTAGATTTCTAACTGCAGCCATAGTATAGTCTGTCAAAAATGAACTCCGCAATTGCGTGCCTCATAAATGAATGTAAGTTCATGCCTTTTAGTAAGCTTAGATGCAAGCCGCAGTGAGCTGTTTCTTTTTAATCTTAAATGTGGGTAAGCTTGCCGTAACAAGCCTTGCTGCCCATGCTTATAGGCATGCCCAGTAATATTCACTGAACTGGAAGACCATATTTTCATCGCTTCTGAGCATCATGTTTGCAGATATTATCCTGAAATTATGGCTTGAACAGTCGCACAACCAGAGATGGCATGGGGTGCACACTGGGCACCAGCTTAAGATGTGTCACAAGTGGTGTTTGTGACACACAAGACTAATGACAGGCTTATGTCATGACCAATATTTTATTTATTAGTGGGAATATTGTAACATTCGTGCTGAACGAGGGTGAACGGTCGGTTATTTCTATTTTCTTTAAATCTAAAAATTAAAGTTAGTTTAGCAGTTGACTACTGCAGTCATTTAGATCTTCTGCATGCATTTCAGTAGAAGGAGTAAGACCTAACACTTTCTTTTAGTGCAGTGACTTATTTCTTGACTGTCTTGATGTAGGTTTACACCGTGTCCTCATGTTGACTTCTGCACACGATATTTTTCAGGTACCCGCTTTATATAACGCGAGGAGGCAGCAGCTGCAAGGACACAAGGTTGCAAAGAGCCAGCCCAGCACGACTCCACATGGTGCAGAGGAGCGCACTCCAAAGAAGCAAAATACATTGCCATGCAATTCGGGCGAGGAAACCAGAATGTGGGTATATAAAACGTACCATTTGAATAAATGCAACCAGAACTTTAAAACAACAGTAATCACACCAAGATGAAAATTCTCACGTGCTCTAGGCAGTCATCTTGACATAGTATTTTTTTAATGTCTCTGATGGGAAAATAAAGAATAAGTTTGCCCTCTGGAGACAAACACATAGGAGCAGGTGTCATTGAGAAATTAGAAATGTCTCTTTAAAAAAAAAAGCTGATTAGTTTTGTAAGAGGGGACCAGATGTTGTCTTGCTTCTCAAGAGATATATCCATGTGACAGAAAATAGTGGTACAATAATATTCCATATTTGCTTAGTGACATAATACATACTTACAATGTGCGCGGTGCCTGCGTTTACTATAAAAAGCAAAAGCTCATGCTTGGTAAGCTACTGACATAATTTAACAGAGCGTAAATGTAAGGGTGCAAATACAAGCCACTGTCATTCTGTATTTTAAACGCTGACATGGAAGACACAGATTTTTATGTCTTCCCTTTTATCCATTCTTGACACCTAATTTTAAAGTATGGCTTCCGCCTTGATTCCAGAAAGAGGAAGCACTGGGAGCAGAGTACACTAGGTTTAAGAAGTGATTATCCTTTCCGTACATGCTCACGGAACCAGTTCGTTAGAACCACTCGCGGCTCCCGAAGCGGGAGCAAGGAGCAAGGCCTTTAACTGGTTACACCGTGGCACGCACATTACGTCTCAATTAGAAGCCACAGAGTCGCTTGCAATTCAAAAAATAATTTGGCACATGTAAAATTTTGGTACCTCCTTCTCTGAAGCAGTAATACGTGTGCTTCTGGCAGGTGTTTGAGATCTTGATCAGGGTGACTAAATCTACTTGCCAGCGAAGTATGCTAGTGGAGGCAGGGATGTGTTCAATGCAAACAGCTGAGAGCATCTGCGTGGAGCACTTGTTCATCAAATGGCAAAGTGAACATATATTGTTAATCAAGCAATTTACCCCTTAAATTGATAGCTTCTGCAGGCATAATTTTTGTAAGGCAAAATAAAATTAAAGCATTTTGGCACATAGTAAATTTCTGGATTCGAGATAGAGTGCACATTCAGACACTGTGTTAGTCTTCGCAGACATATATATATATATACTTGTTTTGAGAAGAAGACGTGATTCTGTGAAGCGCGATTTTTCTTACTTTAGTGTACCTTAACAACTTCAGTAGGAAAAAAAAAAAAGCTTTGGTTTTAGGTAGTTGGTTCATTGAGCAAGTATAGCATAGCATAGTGCAACATCCATGGGCATAGAAGTGATATGTAAAACAGGATGGTGCCTTTCCCACTTCATGATTTGCTTCTTTGTCTTTTTCGTACTTTGCCCTGCATGTACTTATGCTTATGTCGCCTTCGATGCTTTATATTCATCACATCTGATTTTTGGCTCACATGTAAAGCCATGCTATACTTTAGTTAGATTTCATTTTCAACCAGTCACAATAAGTGATCATGTAATCATGCAAGCTGCTCCTCAGGAGTATACCGTTCATACCGTAATGCAGAATTAAAAGCTACCATATATGACAAGACATTTTATGCGCAAGATTTTAATGCCAATGCTCCTTGCGGTTTTATATTCATTTGCGACAGACTAGATAATATTGTAAATCTAATTTTATTTAATTTGTGAGAAAGTGCAACGATTCAATCCCAACAGCACCAGAAAACTAATTTCGTGAGGACGCCAGCCGAATAGGAAATATGATACGGCTTTCTACTGCTTTGAGACCGGGCGGGATATTGGTGCAGAACCACTACAAAACACACGCTTAGAAACAATGGCGCGCAGCCCATACATGAATTCGTTTATGTGAAATATGACGAAAGCAGCTACCTGCGGCCTCACATGAGTATATATGACGTTGTACAGGACGTTAGCAAATAAGCCGTTGTCTTAGAATACGGCACAAAAAAAGTTTCTTTCACAATTTATCTACGTTACCAGCCCCATGCTTAGCATATCATCTGGTAACCGGTGCCATGTAAGTGCATACGTTTTGTGCTAAAAATTTCTTTGCTGGCCAGTAATGTGGCGCATATTTCTCTTTGATCGTACTGTCAATACTTTGTGAGTTTGCGCACGTTTGTTCTATGTTTAACTTTCCATTGTATACTTTATTTTTGAAAAGATGGAGCCGATTGAAAATAAAGGATATTTCTGCACTGCAATACTGATGAAACTTTAGAGAATATACCTATGTTTTATTACAAGATGTGTTGTAAAATTCATGGACGTCATTGCAATCTGATTTTATGTGTGTGTCAGTATTTTTCCCGAATTGTTATTCAGTTTGTCTTGTGACTGATCAATAATGATTTTGACCTTCTAACAGAAAAAAAACGTCTCATTTTAGTAACTCGGCGACTACAGACAATTCACGAAGGATAAGTGCAGGATCTGCTTATTGAGGACTCAATTTTGTCCACATGTAAGTATCGCGAATACCTTCTAACGTAAGCATGGCTCAACATTTTCAGCGCTTTCACGCTATTGGGAAGGGTACTAGCACTCTGTGCTGAAGGAATACAATCTCTCTGTTAGGCGTAGTACAAGCACTCTGTTTGGTGGAGCAGAAACTTTGGAGGAGTATAAGTACCCGGTTTGGAGGAACAGAAGCACTCGGTCAGGGAGAGTACAAACTCTGGTAGAGCACTATTACCCTTGTGGGATTAGAGGAGTAGAACCACTCGGTATGGGGGTGTACAAACACTTTGGGGGAGTACTATTACCCTTGTAGAGAGCGAGTATCTGCACTCTGCGCAGAGTACTAGCCCTCCCTTGCGGTGGAGTAACAAAACTGTCGGGGGGAGTTATTCTGCTCCGTCTCAAAGGGGGTCGATCTGCTCTGGAAAGGTTGAAATATGGGACAAGCAGATTTTCCCTGAAAGAGAGTTCCCGGAACTCATTGTTCTTTGAGTGCGCAATCTCCCCTGAGAAAGAGTGCATTTAATGAAAGAGGCTCTTTACAAAAACTGGGAGCGTTTTCCTGGCATGAGAAGCACTGCATGCTCGTGCAATTGAAGACGGCGACAAATGAAATGTTACGCATAGGGCACACCACAGGCGAACAACATACAGAACAACGCAGCTAATAGCTTGGGACCAGTGTGTCCCGCAAAGGTTAAACTGCCGTCGCAGCATCTGAAGCACATGCGCGACGCTATTCCGCGGTCCAAGTACAAGACGGTAATCCGCTTCGAGTGCGCAGCATTCGCTATGGTGTGCTCATTGTCGCTTTATTTCTGGAGCATCTATTGCCTCGAAGGATATGTGTAGGATTCGGGAATGTTCATCGACTAACGCAACCGTTACTTCCCCAGACCATGGCTAGTATCATTACAAATGTCCCCGCCTGCACAGATACCGCATCCACCCATTGTGAGCAAGATCAAAAGAAAAGTAGGAAATGGGCTGGGGCCGTCTGTCTCGTCGATTTTCTTGGTCCGCGGCGGTTGCGTCGCCGATGCGTTTTTCGCACGACACGTTCCAATCACGAGTGTCGGAGGAGGCAGCGGCCGAGTGGGGAAAGACAGCCACGCTTCGTCCCGGGCGTTAACCACTGATTGAAACGACGCGGCGCCCTGGCGAGTTATGACAAACGTGCGCCGCTCCTATATGCTGCCATGCATCGGCCGTCAGCCTTGAGGGAAAGCACACTCGCGCCTTCGCGTATTCTTCGTCACTTCGCCATTGATTGTGTCATCCACGAGAAATTTCTAATCTATCACTCGTAAACGCTTTCTCCTAGCTCGGTAATCACGACGTTTCTCGTCATCTGCTTCCCCCGGCGATATACCTAAGCTGTCGTGACGCTGAGTGAACGTGGGGAAGTTAATGAGCAAGTGACGGAGCGACCCTGCATAATGAAGCCAGTACATCGCCTACCGGCTCGAAGGGTGAGGCAGAACGTTACGTAACGCAATTGATATATATATATATATATATGCCGCGTTCGCAGATATAGACTGCTGCCAAGGCCACCAGTGGTGATACAGGATACAGGGACTGCAGAAAGTCGACTAAAGATATTAATAACGAAAAAGAGACAGGAAGGAAAGCGTAATAGACATCGATCCAGTTAACGTACTCAGCAATGTACCAGTGAGTAAGTTTGACGACGCGTCGCTTCTTGCTGAGCGAACACTTATTTTTTATTTCTTTTTTTGTACTCCTTTTTGTCGGAAAGCCGCAGACGTTAATGAAGTCTTCTCATTAAATTTCGCTTTTCGTTCGTCATATTTTTTCCAAAGCAGTTGTACAGAAGAAGGAATTGCGCGAAAATACGCGGAACAATTCCACGCGGGTATTACAATTGTGCGTTATGCTATTTTTTAAAGAGACACTGTAACACGTATTGCGTTGTCGTCACCGTTACAACGTCGAACGTGACGCTCTTGGAGTCACGTTAAACGGGCTAGAAGGCGAAATATTTTCCCAGACAGGTTCATGGACCATGGCCTTACGTATCGCGTGCTTGCAAAAACAACCCGGGCGTTACTTCTCTTTACCAAATCCACTGCTCCCTGTGGCCGAGTGCAGGGGCGATGAGCTTCGCCACGAGACTGCTTTGCGAATGCTTGCTTTCCTTTCTCGCCCCTCTTTATTTTCACTTCTTGACCCCCTTTCTTCAGCGTAGGGTAGCAAGCCGGACGTACACCTGGTTGATATGCGTGTCTTTCCTCCTTTTCCTTCTATAAGTGTTTTATGTAATTTAACGGAGACTAATCAAGAATATTCTATGGCAGGCAGAATAGTTCTGTCATATCGGCTGGCTTAAACGGACGAGCAATACCTTCCTTCACGACAAATGACGTTATGGTGTTAGTTAATTAAGGAAGTTCCGATAATTAACTTTCTGATAGCAATTCTAGAATTAGGCACGCGCAATAGGCGCGTGATTGAAACCGTGCAGCAATGCAGTCCTGTTTACCAGTACTCCTGTGGTGAGTGTATTTCTTAGAAGAAAAGAGAAATACTCTTCAAAATTCGTCGCGAATTTCACGAATGCTACAGTCAAGAGGAAGCGTTAGCTCTAGTTCAACACTGGTGCCGCCTATTGAAATTCGTGTATAACGCAGATATGATTTGATAAGATAACCCCCGAGCCGATTTTAATGAAATTTGTTGTACTTGAGAGGAAAAGTTAAATTCTGGTTAGAAGCAGAACTCTAAACTAGGGCCATATTTTCTTCCCCAAAAGTTTACGAGAAAAAAATTAACAAAGAAGCACGGAGTTCACGAATCCATAACTATGCAGCAAGAACAGATATCACAATTGTGGGAGTAGCATCCGTTAGATGCTGTTTTATGTATCAATTTGCATCGTACGTTAATTATTTACAATGCTTCCGAGGGTATTGCAAAAGTGCTACACACATCTGAGTGGTATAATTGATAGCCATGTACAATAATCCATTACGTCCGCGTTATATGCAATACTAGATGCAAATGACAGAATTGTGATATCTTTTTTTGATTGCAGAGATACAAAGTTCTAAACTTGATAGTTTTATGAAAATTTGCGGTTTTTAACATTTGTTAATAAATATTAATGGCCTTAATAAAAGATCTACTTGTTACAGCCACGAGTTCCTATGTTTTTTTTTTATGTAACAAACCTCATCAAATTCGGTGCATTGGTTGGCCAGAAAAACGATTTTTGTCCTGTCTCATGCATATAGACAGCAGCCCTCGAGCTGAAGCTTCATCTTAACACTGGTTAAATATAACATCAGTGGGAGTACTAGAAACACTGGATGTAGATGTCGTCACTCTGTTATCGGTTCATATAATAGAAGGCTTGCAGACATCTCGTTTGGTTCGCATGAAAGCTGAAAGTTCCAATATGTATTAACTCATTTGGCTCGATGTTTTATTTTTCTTGTGAATGTTAAGTCGCCCTACACAAAATGGCCGACCTCCTACTCATAGAACGTTAGGTGGTGTCCAAACTAATATCCATGACGTATTTACGGCTCTGCAATTGCTTCCGGCCCATGCAGTCAGCAAGAACATGGACTTCGAGATTAGTTTTTTTAGGTGCGAGGGAGCCGCCGCTGAGGCGTAGATTTGAACACCGCTCATTGAGCCAAGTGTATACAAGCTTGTAAATGGAGGGGGTGTAGTCGGGGCACACAGTAGCATAGATACTGGCACCAGCTCGTGAGCACGGGATTTATGTCAGCTTCCACAGGGAAGCCCGTCATCCTATGTGGGTGTAACGAGATGTCTGGAAAAGTGCAGTTGCAGCATTCCGCTAGCCTCTTTAAAAGAACGAAAAACAAACCAATATATATGATTGGAGAGAGAGAGAGAGAGAGATAGATAGATAGATAGATAGATAGATAGATAGATAGATAGATAGATAGATAGATAGATAGATAGATAGATAGATAGATAGATAGATAGATAGATAGATAGATAGATAGATAGATAGATAGATAGATAGATAGATAGATAGATAGATAGATAGATAGATAGATAGATAGATAGATAGATAGATAGATAGATAGATAGATAGATAGATAGATAGATAGATAGATAGATAGATAGATAGAGAGAGAGGGAGAGAGAGATTGCATAATTGTCCACTTGGACATCAGTGCCTTTTGCGACAGATATTGAAAGCACATTTTTATGAGCTTGTGCCTAGCGCAGGATGTCTGCTAAATGGATGATATTTCATTACTGCTCGTCTTCAATTATGCAACAAGGATATGTGCATTAAAGTGAATACTTACAAATTTATTTACGCATCTTCGCTTAGTTAATTAGCCAGGATCATGTGCAAAACGTTCTCCTCTCCAAGTAATCTAAAAGATTAAAATTAAATGCTGGTGTTTTTCATGCCGAAACCACCATGCGATTACGAGGCACCCTTAGTGGAGGACTGCGTATTAACTCTGACTACCTCGGTTTTTTTCGCATGCACCCAATGCAAGTTACGCGGGCGTTTTCGCATTTCTCCCCCATCAAAATACTGTCGCCACAGCCTGGATTCCATCCCGCGCCCGCGGTGTGTAGTAGCGCGATGCCAAAGCCGCAACGCCAAAACGGCGGGTGTATGCGAAGTGGTGGGACACGGAATTGCACCGGCTGTCATTGAAAAGTTTTAATGAATCTCTTTCAGCAAACAACAATAATAAAAAATCACCTGGTATACATACTGAATTCGCGGTTTGTGTATTAAAAATTTAGTTTACCGCTAAGTTGTTGCTTGACAGCCTGGTCGGCCTAAGCAGCTTTCTCCGGACAAAGTCACGTGCCTCGGTTCGACAACAGCCAGCCGAGTTAAAATTTCAACGCGTGGCCAACGGGATCGCACCCTATTCTGCTTGTATTTCGGGACGTTTAAAAGCCGCGTTTCGAGCGAGCGTGCAGCCTTCGTGGGTCTCCCACTTGCAAAACGGCAGGTAGAGCTGCTTTCGAAAGACCATATTGCGCTGGTATAGACCTAATCCCGCAAGCAAATATTTTTTTGCCACGTCACGTTTGCTCACCACGCTCTTTAACTCGCCCAAAAAATAGACGGCATTACCGCGGGAGCCGCGCCAGTCTATCCCTTTTTGAATGGACCGACGTCACCTGTCCGGTGCGTAATCGGATTAAGCGATTTGCGTTGTCACCACCTGAGAGGAACCGGTGGAGCGTTTGAAATATGTATATGGGCCCCTCAGGCACAATTTATTCCGAAACACGTCATTTACGCTCGACTAGTGAAGCCAGCTTTTACTGGTGGCCCAGGGTAAAAAATAAAAGTACCGTAAAAAAAATAGGGATGAGAGCGAAAGAATAATAACTGCACCTGTGGTTATAATCTCCTCTGCAGAGAGCGAATGTGGAGTTTTCTACATGCGCCCAGTTTTCATATAATTCCTGTCGTACGAAAATGGATCCTTGGATCATCGAAGCGAAACCATATACCTTTCTCCGCAGTAAGCCCTTCTTTCTTTCTTTTTTTTTCGTTTTTTTGCAAGGCTCCTTATGTTTCATTCTCATCCCTTGAGGAGAAGGGATTCGCGGATCAATTTGGTTGCTTCTAATAGCTTTGTCGCGCCCTTTCTCCGAGGATCCTTATTGATGTAAGCTACCAGCCGATTCGAAACAACGCTGCTCCGTGCTATATACTGGCTAAGATGAGCAGCGACGCGGGAAATTGCGCTGAGGAATAGCGCACGGAGCCTGACGCAAGACTGATCCGTTCCTGCGTGGAAGGTTTGTTTTGAGCTCTCTATCCATTTTCTAGACTTTCTTTTTTCCCCCATACTCGCGTACATGCGCGCCTGCAAGTGGACGATTGCACTGCTAGTTTCCATGATCTTCATCGCCGACACCGTCTGCTTCGATTGGATCAACGGGCCCTCCGTGCACACAAAGGAGAGAAAGCGACGTAGGAAAAACGCATTTTGGCGGGCCTTAGCATTCTCGAACTACGGCGGCGTGCAAGTTGTCGCGCGTCAGGTGTAGGCGATAAAAGGCTTCGGCGGGGAAGGTCCATATGCACGGCCGAATGTGCGAGGAAGGGTGTGCCGTCAGAAGCCAATGGAAGATGAGAAAAAAGACGACTGCTCAAGACACTCTATCGGCGTCGGTTGAAACCCCGAAAGCCAGGCCCTACGAGGGAGCGTGATTGATCGCTATACACGATATGGTTGACGCATAGGCAGCCAAGAGGCTGGTGTTCGGCATTCGTCGTTACGCGCGCGGAGCCGTGTCACTGTTGGTTGCCGTTGTCTGAAATGTAGGGAGGTGAAAGATGCTTTCGCGACGCCGCCGTTGGTGCTGTGTGTTATCGAGGTTATTTTAGTACGCACTCCAGCGTGCACTAGCATGATTAAATGGAGGAGGAACGTTCGCTACACTCATCCCATGCACATGCCTCCGCATTGACAGTAAAAAGCACTAATCTTTGTAAACCAGAGATGAATGCTTGGACGAGTTGACAATCAAAGACGTAGTTTTTTTTTAAGTTTAGCAGCCCAACTTACAATCAGTGAACGAAAAGCAGAAAAAGAATATCACGAAGAAACAAAATGCAAAAGGCCGGGGGAGAAAGGGGGCGGGGAGGAGGGAGAGGCGTTATAGCACACCCGATTCTGCTTGTTCTTGTCATTTCCTCCTTTTGTTTGCTCCCTTCTCGTCTTTGTCTTTGCCTACATTTTGTTTACTCAGTTACGCTTATGTCATCAGAACTATTTGGATCAAGATCTGTGAAAAGCTGAATGTGCAGGTAGGTCATTTAGGTGAATGCAATCGTTAACGCCTTACAAGAAAGAAAAAACACCTAACTCTGTTTTTCAGTTTGTAAAATCCATACATACAATTATGTATCAGACTCCATATGGAATATGAACATTGCATGGCATTTTATTGAGCATCATTGCACGGATCCTGCGAACTTCGAAATTCTGAATTTGCTCCATGGCGTCTTCCTTGCGCTCTTTCGTTGCGTACTAAGAGCGTAGGCTTACTGCGCAGGTTTCGCTTGATGCCTGCGATGGCTTTTTAAGAGGTCATAACCGTCCATGTATACTCATTTGACGACGGAGTACGCATGGACGCTTATGACCTGTTTATCTCGCACAACCTGTGAGAAAAGCGCATTGTGTGTTCTGATATGTCGCAGATAATGAGCTCCATAGCCTGATTAAGGCTACACATGCCAGAATTATCGCACCTCTTCTGAATCCGGTGAAGAACACTAGATTTGAAAAATTGAAAGCAACGTTGCACAAAACTACGAAGGAAAACGTTGTTCATGTATCGAACCAAATTCATCTACAGTAAGCAAATGGTTGCGAGGGAGGGGAAAGAAAGGAGAAAGTCGGAGAGGTTAACCAGAACGAAAAATTCAGTTTGCTACCTTACATCTGGAGATGAGGGAGGGGGATGTAGAGAGATAACAAAGTAGAGAGAGAGAGAGAGAGAGCACAGCCACACGAGCAAAGCCGGTCAGAATTACCACAGCACAGCATAACTTTCTGCACAATGAAAAACAATTCATGACAAAGCCGTTTCTGCAGATATGTTGTCCTTAAAATTTTACCAGTGCTTTCACTGGCCTCCGCTGCTGCCTGCGTGGCCCGCATTACAATATGATTTGTTCAGATAATGGTGGTAGTGAGCCTATGGCGCTGAAAAGACATGTGAAGTGCCCCTGTGCCTTACTTTCATTCAATTTTCAAACTCGTTATCTTGAAGACTTGGTCTGCTCTCCAACTCGCAAGTGTCTTGTTGTAACTTTCAGCCTTCTCGCTTTGACCAGTATAGCCGGTCGGATCAGGACCCGTATGTTTAGTACGACGCTGAATATTAGCTGACCGTTACCATAGCCAGCAAATTCATAATGGGCCTTTGACGACCGACTGAGGCCACGACATCAATAACATCAATAGCGTAATGTGGACTTACGTCTACAATTTGCATTGTAGCATGGCTGCATTGCTTAGCAGTCCCAATCAATCTGCAGTCCTTCCATACGGCCTCTCTCATAGTCCCAGCGCAACTTTGACACGATATACCCACAAACAATAGTTTTTATCTTTAATGTATGTGCATCTGGATCGCGCTACAGTGAGTAGCGTGGATGCTGTAACAGTCCGGTTACTTCGACGCCAGAAGAACCAAACATAGAACGGCATCTGTCGTAACTCTCTCTCATGCTCATGGCGGTGCACCCTTCAAACATTAGTTGATTCCAAAGCAGTGCAGGTTACTGCAGGTTCGCTGTTGCGTCAATTCTGTGTCACATAATGTCCATAGTCTGCACACGACACTGTATTCCACCGTACGCATGCCAATAAAAGCCCTGGTCATTAATCCTGCTCGCTATGACGACTACTGCTCATGAACAGGGCACTTCACCCGCCCCCTGAATGTACTATCGCGCTGTGCTATATGATCTCCATGTTTCTTTTTATTGTATTACTTTTTTATTTATTGTTGATTTCAAGTGGTTTGCATTGTAATATTGAGTAAACGAACGATTCATTTCTGCACTGTGCGCCACGTGTGTGGTATCGCTATATTTATGTTGTTTTTTTGTTGTTATTATTGCGCACAACTTTATTTGATGTATCGCGGGTTTATAAGGTCGCCCAAATGCATGTATATATGTTACTTTGACAAAGGCTGGTCCACCAGCAGCCGAAACGTCAGTCAAGTATACTGTGCTTATTGAACGTACGTCGTACTCCTCTTCTTCCTTACATTATATATATATATATATATATATATATATATATATATATATATATATATATATATATATATATAGCAGACTATGACGCCCGAATAAAATGCGGCACGGTCACTTTCGTACCCGTGTGAAACTCTCCAGAATATGCGACGCGACAATCAGGCATTTTTCACTAACGAAAAGAGCTCTTACGTGCTACGAAGAATACGCCTTAGCGCCCGAACATAGGGAGCTCCTGCGGCCAGTCAGCGGTCTTTGCAACGTCACTTCTCGACGCCGTATCTACCACGAGCCAGTCAACGACGGTGCATTGTAAGAAAAGTAGCCCGACGTTGCCTCCCTTTGTTAGACGAACGAACGAATTGCGATGAAAGAAAAAAGAAAAAAAAAACAGTTGCGATGTCCAGGAATTTAATGAAAGGCCTTTCTTGGCAGCTGTATGCGAACTGCGTGAAAATGGCACAGGTGCGTTTTTATCAAGCGCGCTTTGACCAAAAACGCGTGTTCTTAGCTTTTTGGTATCGCGAGGGAACGTGAAAAAGTTGCGACAGTTTTGTAACTGGCCATGCTCACGTGGAATTTGTTAGTTTAATGGAAGCAGCACAGGCCATTCTTTCGTTCACCATGAAGGAAAGAAGCGGTAGGGCAAAGGGAAAAGATCGTTAAGTATCGTACGCACACGTGGGGCATTCTCCCTGGTTTTGTGTTACCCTCTCGGGAAAGTGTGTGGGGACTGTCGACTTTCACGCATTCCCTAATGTTGTTTTCTCCGCATGGCTCTCGTGTCTCGTGTAATCTGGCTTCTCCGCATAGCTAAGCGGCGGGCGGTGTGGTTGCAGATTAGCATGAGCGATGGCGCGAATGTTGCGCTGCTAACGCAACCTAACGGCGGGGCAACGCGGGAGCGAAAGGGTGTAGGCGCTTCCTCTTTGGCTTGGGTTCGGCGAGCGGCGTGGACAGTTCGCGCGCTCGTCCCCGGTTCGTGGGACCGTCCTGAGAAAGGCTTAGGACAGCGGAATGGCTGAACACGATCGTTCGAACATGCCACCGTTCGTGTGAAAATACATGCGAACAATTAGGCGTTGGTGTCCAGCATGGTAGCGAACACATTCCCTCGCTATCCGGTCGCGGTGATTCGGACTTCCTCGATTTGCCGAGCGCCCATCGGCATGTCCTATGGGCAGTAATTCGGCTAGCAGTAATCAGTCTATGACAGGTACAATAAGTGCACTTGTAATTGTTTGCATTACTGTGTTTTCGTTGCTTTGTTCCAAGAGCAAGCGTGAGAGACCCACAACTGTTCTACCATGCAGCTTAATGTAAAGATCAACAGCCTCTTATTCACACGCGCCGGCAGGGTACAAAAAAGTGTGTGTTATATCGAGCCGCACGACTTGCTGCAAGATGCTGCCCATGGGACTCGCCCTATAGGTGTCTGATTCAGCATGCAAACGCGTTCTGCTCCTGTAAACACGAAAAATAAAATTATACTAGAGCAGCCTTACACGGTCACAATGTAAATTATAAACAAGTCACGTCAGACAGAACGTCTACCTCTCAGTAATCAAATCCACCAGCAAGCCGAAAACTGTGAACTGCGCACACCATAGATGACGGCACTCTATAGTAGAGCTGTAAAGGTTTTTTCGGTTACAATAAACTTCGCACTCCAGGTAAAGTCTCCCGAATTGTTAACCAACTTCTTGGTTTGTGTCAGTTATTCGTTATTAAGGACTGACGCGTGGTATTGGAAATTGACTGACTTCAAATTGAAATCGCAACTTTCTGTTATTTCTGTACTCTGGTAAACCATATGTTTTCGGTATTTCCAATCTATATACGGTTTGATCATGGACACCTGCTTCAATTTCGCTTGTGTGACATGATTTGATCGCTGGCTCCGTTTGCTTTTGATACACCTTGTTCACATCTCAGAAACTGACCTTGAGTAGAATGCAGGCACTATTTTATATTAAACTCAAACATTGACCTAATATGGGATTGTACTGCCAGACAACATCTATATATAGCAGCGATAAGTCTTAAGCATACTTCATACAGCCTTCGTGATATCGGTCGCAGATACCGTCATTGTGTTACAATAACACAGTGAATCGTCAGGAATAAAAGCCGGCAGATCCCACGCCCTGTGGGAATCGATGTTATGCGAAGCAGTGTGCGGGGAGCCTACCAAGTTAACGAAACGACCATAAGAGCACCAACAAGTAGGCGGCTGTTTCATGACCTACATGACACGCATGCCATGACATTCATGTCGTCAACTGTCATATATGTTCGTCGTACACTCTTGTTATACTATGCTAATTGTTGTACATACCAAGTTAACGAAACGACCATGAGCGCACAAAGACGGAGGCGGCTGTTTCATGACTTACATGACACCCGTGTCATGATATTCATGTCTTAACCGATCAGTTATGTTCGTCACAGTCTCTTGTCATACTATGCCAATTTTGGTACATACCAAGTTAACGAAACGACCGTGAGAGCACAAAGACGTAGGCTGCTGGATTGATTGATTGATTGATTGATTGATTGATTGATTGATTGATTGATTGATTGATTGATTGATTGATTGATTGATTGATTGATTGATTGATTGATTGATTGATTGATTGATTGATTGATTGATTGATTGATTGATTGATTGATTGATTGATTGATTGATTGATTGATTGATTGATTGATTGATTGATTGATTGATTGATGGATGGATGGATGGATGGATGGATGGATGGATGGATGGATGGATGGATGGATGGATGGATGGATGGATGGATGGATGGATGGATGGATGGATGGATGGATGGATGGATGGATGGATGGATGGATGGATGGATGGATGGATGGATGGATGGATGGATGGATGGATGGATGGATGGATGGATGGATGGATGGATGGATGGATACTGTCAAAGTGGCAGATGTTCGCGAAGAAATGGCTCGCATTTAAAACATATTCGAGCGCAGCTCTTACGCATCCGTTCCCGGCTTGAGTGTAGGCGTCCATCGGCGTAACCGCGCGAGCGCATTCGGGCCACTGCTCGCACGTTCGTCGTTGTTTTCTTCCACAGTTGGCTCCGATGCCGCTCATCACGTCAGCGTTCCCATACTACCCCTCCCTCTGCAAAGGCGCTGACGGCACTGGCCCACTGCCAGTCGATTCGGTGATTTTGGTCTAAAATTCTTTGCCTCAATCTATCGGGAACAATTGTACAATTTTTGTTTGTCCGTCGCCTACATTTCGACACCAGCACCACAACTTCTCAGAAGACTGTCGTCGTTCTGCCGTTAGTTTCTCAGGGAAAGCTATGAGGACAAATCGACTTTTCATCTGATTTGTCTTCGACAATTTTTATTAGGTTGTCCCTGTTATGTCTTTATACAAACAAAAATAACTAGCGAAGTTGTTGTCATCAACAAATATATGCAGGTAAGGTAAGAGTTGTTTACGAAGACCAGTTTTACGATGACTGCGTAAGAATGCTTTACAATCGCTTCCAGTTAAAAAAGGATAAAAATATGCAAAGATGTCCTGAATCTGGGACAATGCGGATCGAGAGGATTATGCTATAAAATGAGTTAGCTTGGCCGACTTGGCCGTCAATTTCTGCGCCTGAGAGTTTCTTTCCGCGCCATGAAATGTGTCCACCATGATTAAATCAATTCAGTTTATCGCAGAAAATGTGAGCAGAATTGTGTGACGCCTTCTTATGCCCTATCCGCGATCCTCCTGAGAAAATTAAATGCTAGTCTCAATGCTCTTCCCAACAATTCATTAACTCAGCCTTTTAACTGATTACTAGGCTTGGGTAATGAAAGGAACAAGACCATTAATATTATTCTAATTGGGGGTTTGTCATGTGCAAACTCAGATATTAAGTTTAAGGACCTATAACAAGCCTGTACTCTTCCATTACATCCGTTCTATTAACTTCTTTCTTCATGCATTAAAACAATAAATACAACTTAAAGATAACCGTATAACTTCACAACAACTTAGAACAAACTTGGAGTCCTTGAGATTTAGTTTGCACGAGACTGGCTCTAACTTTAGTCTACGACCAAGTAGAAGTGACGCTGCAATACGCTTAACTGTCGCTCAGCTGTAAATCTTCTGTATCTCTTCCCTCGGCAATGTTCGCATGTCTTAGAACTACAGCTGATCTAAAAGTCAATATGTTACAATGCGACGTTAGTAAAGAAAATCACCGACTGGCATAACGAAGCTGAGCATAAGAATAAAAAAAGGTAGATCGTATAAGATCGTCTACACCGACTGACGAAGCAATTATCCTCAAGGAGTACCACCTCCTTACCCCTTTTATGGCCTATCCACTGGGAAAATCACATCGTTAACAGCGTTTCTCGCCTCGGAGATATCTCCAGCATACAAACCAAACTGGCTCCTAGTTTACGTCTTGAGGGTTATTTCAATAACATGTGTTATTGATGCGGTTGATGCTTCTGTTTAAAATGGTGCCAGGCAGCGTGAGAAAAAAAGGAGGAAGATAATTTGAAAAACGCGAAGGACCGCTTTGCTGCGCGTTTGAATGGCGCTTGTGTTGACAGAGTAGTCACGTCTGAAAGCAAGTTTAGAAACCCGAAAGCCGGGAGACAGTTATTCAGTCACAAAGCAAAATCAAGTGGTTCGCATGGGCACTTGTGTTTCTTTTCGAAAACAGGCTGGGAAACACATTCCCAGCTCTCAAACCTAAGATGGACTTTCATCCGTGAAAGATAAATGCACCAAGTGTGCTCAAACATTTAGCAAACTGCAGGTCTTAGACAGCAAGTATAGCTTTTCCTCCTTCCAATTCTTCCATGGCAATTTGATGTAGACCCGATCTCTTACATCGACAAAGCCACCCCTTATATATGCGCGGCGAGGAGGACGCGCTGCGGCTTGAACACCTTCTGAGCTTAATCATCTGAATAATGAGTACGCTGTAACAGCCGGCGATATCAAGGTGACCCCTACCCAAGCAGGACAACATGGGCCTCTCAAATCTTCGTTATGGAGCAACGCCTCAAGTGCCGCGCTGGTGACTTTGAAGGTGAGGCCGGAAGTAGTTACACCAGTTCGCACGCTGCTTTACGAGCTCGGCTTTTCATTATAAAGAATGCTCGTCTGATAAACAGCGCACCAATGTTCTGTTTTCAGCTCAGGGTGCAATTCTTATATTTAGCGCGCGAATTTTTTGTTAACGTTAGCATATTAAAAAAATAATAAGAAAGAAAGAAAGAAAGAAAGAAAGAAAGACGAAAAAAAGAATAAAAAAAAGGAAGTGTGGATATGCTTGCATAGAAAAAAATTCGTTGCTGTAGCAGAGCACATATCCCCGGCGTTTAAACTATAGAGAATAATGGTGATGATCAGCGTTAAGTCTTATATACAGGCAAGCCAGTGCATGCGGATATTGAAAGTACCCGTCATGATTGCTCACTGGCTATGGTGTTGGCCTTCTAAGCTCGAGGTCACGGGATCAAATCCCGCCCGCGGCGGCCACATTTCGATGGGGGAGAAATGCGAAAACATCCGCGTGCTTAGATTTAGGTGTACGTTAAAGAACCACTGGTGCTCCAAAATTATTCCGGACTCCCTCACTATGGCATGCCTCATAATCAGAGCATAGTTTTGGCACGTAAAATCCCGTAATATAGATTTAAGCATATTGAACGTGAAGACGAAGCAGGAAAACTAGGTTCACAGACCTAGCGCAACTGTGATTTTTGCGAGCGAATATACAAATTAGAGCTTTTAATTCATTGGCGAATGGCTTTGCTTGTTGAAATCAAGAGCGGAATTCACAAAGCTTTTCAATCGTAAAAGGCGCTCCTCATTCGCTAGTTGCACTTAATAACAATACGCATCGCTCTGTGAATACGGTCAGTGTTCCTTTCACTTCTTTTAACTAAACACACCTGTTTCAATATGTTTTGCGATATCGGGTATGGAGCTACAAAAGTTTCATAACAGAGTAGTTTTAAAGAGCTACTCGTAAATGACCTAAATAATTATTTGTGCTATACGCGTTATTCTACTGTAAAGATAAATATTTACCTTTGCGAGATCAAACCAACAGCACAAGCTACAATAAATGCGGAAGTGAAACGTAGGAATCGTGCACAGGAAAAAGTTGAATTGATGCCTGTTAACAGCATGATGCGATAGAGGGTGAAAAAATGCAGGTACATTGGGTTCTTTATGTTTATTACTTTATATATGTCCAAAAAGCAACCGTTGGAAATTTCCCCAGCACACATACGCACGCACAAACGCACTCATATGTATATATGTAATGAAGCAATTGAAAGGCCTCCGTCTTCGTCATAGCTCCAAAATGAAGACTTGACGTCAACTTCAGATTGTAAGCGTCGCGCTCGGTCGCTAAATATGCGCCATTTTCTTTCTCGAAGCAGAGAAGGCCCTTTCTCATTTTATGCAAAGTAGCGACTGTTGAGCAAAATGTCAGGCTTAACCTAAAGAATACAATATAAGTAAATAAATAATAATAAAGAAATCCGTGAGACACGTTGCTCTCCCGCGGGACGTCATGAGGGAACCCAGGAGAGAAAGCGATCGGGCCACCCGAAGGAAGGTATGAGTCGAAGTCATTATCTCGCTGCTCTACTCGGCGCAGCGGTCGATAAAAGCCACAACTACGCGGAAACCTTTTCCGGCGCGTATTTTTCGGTCTCTGGCGTCGCCCGCTGCTGGCGCGTTTATGTTACGACGCGGAGGATAACCTGGGTCGCAATTTCGGTCGAAACGTGCCTTCTGCAGTTAGAGATAAAGCAGAAAGGATAACGGCACGCATTCCGAGTGCGATAACGACGGTGTCGTTGCGCCGTGTTCAATAAACACGGCCACGTGAACGACGCCCAAAAATACGTCCATAATGCGCTCCTTGTAAGCTCTTACAAGTAAAAGTAATAGCAGACGATGCGAACCTGTCCTTCGTAGAAGTAGCCTATGTGCAACTACCCTCAATAGAGCCGAACACTGCTTAAAACGATGGGGCTATCGTGGCACCGCGCAACAATGATTAAGTTATGCGGTTTTACGCGCCGAAACCAGCCTAATCATGAGGCGCGCCGTAGTGGGGAAAACCGGGTTAACTTCGCCACCTGGTGTTCTATAACGTGCACCCAAATCCAATCGCATCAGGGTTTTCGAGTTTTTCCCCCATCAAAATGCGGCCGCCCGAGCCGGGATTTGAGACCGCAAAATAAAACGTAATGACAAATGAAAAAAAAATGAACATCTACTGCGCAATAGGCGATATTTATTATTTCGCGAACGCTTATTTGTGCGACACTCCAATCGCATTAGTTTTCTGCCCCTCAGATCGTAGGCAGCTTTGAACGCTCCATCTGCCAGCCTCTTGCACTCAGCCGCCACTCTAGTTGGAAATGATACACACAAAAGTCTGAAAGCAAAGTCTGAAAGGCTACCCGTATAACAAAAACGGATGTGGCAATATTCTTCAGAGCACAGTGAGTTTTTTCTTTTTCGGATATATATATATCGCTCTGACCACAGTTTCAAAGTTGGTGTGCCGTCTTCACGTACTAAACTTTGTAGTAATGCATTCATCCCTAGCACAAGCAAAGATTGGAACCACCTTCCCACCACCGTTGCAGCCATCCTGGATACCGACACCTTCTAAACCAGCATTCATGAAACGCCACGTTGAATATGTCTTTGCATATTGCACAAATGTTTTGCTATGTTCACCCACTCCTTTCTGTAATGCCTTCGGGCCCTGAAAGTATCTTAAATAAATAAATAAATAAATATATATTGCCTTGCCAACACTACGCGAGAGAAAGGGGAGGGTACTTAATAGGTACTGACGGGCTAGTTGGTGATCCAGGATTTCAGTGAAGCAGGACACTCGGACGCCCCCCCCCCCCACGTCTACATGAAAAAGGAAAGAAAAAAGAAAAAGGAATGGTGAAGAAAAAAGGACCTGGGAGGGGAGCGGATGCGACGGTGTAGTGCTACTCAACCTGTTGTGGAAAAGAAAACACAAACCTGAAAGATAAGCTCCGTGGCATCAGAAAAATGCCATCGCTGGTTGAAAAACAAACAACACATTTATTTTTATTCATATGCACACGACAGCCCCGTTTCGGACTATAGCAGGAGCAGAAATGCGTAAAAAAATTAAAAATTAAATTATGGGGTTTTACGTGCCAAAACCACTTTCTGATTGTGAGGCACGCCGTAGTGGGGGACTCCGGAAATTTCGACCACCTGGGGTTCTTTAACGTGCACCTAAATCTAAGCACACGGGTGTTTTCGCATTTCGCCCCCACCGAAATGCGGCCGCCGTGGCCGGGATTCGGTCCCGCGACCTCGTGCTCAGCAGCCCAACACCATAGCCACTGAGCAACCACGGCGGGTAACGAAATGCGTATTGTGCACAAATAACACGCACAACTAATACGAAGTGGAGTCATTCTAGCGAGGAAAGGACTCAACACGGGGAGCGGCAATGAATCCTCCGTTGGAGTCTCGTACGTAGATGTAGAAACAGCCGCTGCATAGCCTGGCCGTTCCGGATAAACAGATAAACAGACGGCGAACGCGGTCAACACGCGTGACCCCGTAGCCGCCGCAGTGGGCTCTGCTCAATTTAGAGAGATGTGCGATTCAGTAAACGTTGCCGTGCAGAGTACAGCCTCAGCTTGCATGGAACCATGTCTTATCGATTTCTTTGGCAAATAGGACGAGAAGTTATTGACAGTAACAAATGTTAAAGTGGGCTTAAATATTGACACACTCCCCGACCCCGCAGAAGTTCGCTTTATAATTCGCTTGAAACGTTCTGCCTCTTTCCGAAGAAGATTGCCTCTGCGCGTATACTTCGAAACCGCACGTTCAGCTTTGGCAAAAAGATGGAACAGCTTCAATTTAAGACGGGTACCATCGAGGCTGCAATAATTATTTCTGTGTTAGGGCACGCCAACGGCTACGAAAAACAGAGACCCGGTAAAAGTCAGCTGGCAGCGTCACTCAATCAGCAAGCAAGCGAAGAAAAATAGCCCGAGGTTCCTAAGTATGTGGCTTGGATAACGCAGTTGAAATTGGATTTCGAGAAGGACAGCGAAAAAAAAAAAGAGAAAGAAAGCAAACAATACAGAGTTAACTGCCGAACAAATGTCAGCTTTAGTATAGCCTGCGCTAGAAAAGACTGGATCACGCATTAATATTAAGTCCATCATCCACTTCTCCGCGTAAACAAAAGAAAAAAAAAACAGTTGAGCAGGAAGCGTGACTGATTTCATTATCCTTCTCATACTTCACTATGAACATTAAGTAAGGCTGTTTTCTTCCACTGGTTACCTTAAGCGCCTAAGGAGCTTAAAATGAAATAAGGGAACCGGGATTTTAATAACTGGCTTAGACGAGGATGAGAAAACATTTTTCCGCAATAAATTACGGCCATGCTTAACGTCTTAACGTCTCCGAGCGAGAAGACAGCGTTACCCTGGCGACAATAAGATACTAAATACATCTGCCCCTGATATTTCTAGGCCCAGAAAATTGTGAGAAGAAAGTCTACTCCTTGTATAACAACACAAATATCTTATGTAAAGACGAACGTATATTGATGGGTCTAAATTCAAGGAGGAACGTCAAAACTTTATGTAAGACTACTAGAAAAATATAATAAAGCATATAAAGCTTCTATATGGACATCAATTGCCGTAATAATGCTTCTGCTGTAACGTATTTTTGTTCCTGTCATGTACCGAATTAATTTATTGGACTAAGTCGCGAAATATGGCTAAAAATTCGGTCAAATTCGCCATGGCACTTCATCGCTTATCTGCACCTCACCTTAGAAATGGGTAAAACAGAAGTAAAATGCGATTAAGTTTTGTCGACTGAGCCTTCTTCAGCTTCAGGTACACATCACAGACCTTTAATAAGTATAAAATAGAAACCATTGAGAGAATAAAAAGTTTTCATAGCCGACAGACCAACCAAGCGCATGCCTAAGCCTTTACTCCGTACCCGAGCAACCCTGCTGCAGAATGTGCGGCGACAAATTCATTCAATGCCTTCAATCAATCAATCAATCAATCAATCAATCAATCAATCAATCAATCAATCAATCAATCAATCAATCAATCAATCAATCAATCAATCAATCAATAAATCAATCAATCAATCAATCAATCAATCAATCAATCAATCAATCAATCAATCAATCAATCAATCAATCAATCAAATTACTTGTACTACTTGTTTCTAAATTCAAATTGACAAGAACGAGATAAAAGAGAACAAAGGCGCAGTGAGGTTAACCAGAATAAACGTCGACACAACTACCACCCACTCGGGTAAGGAGGAAGAGCAAGACAGGTGCGAAGAAAGGAAACAAAATATGAAACAAGAAAGAGTTTCCGCACAAGCGATGAGTCGATGAACGATGTTCCCAGTAAACGCGTTCCATCTCAAGATTTGCGAACATGCCAGCATCAATCCACGAAAACAGATTGCCATTTACCAAAAAGGAAGGAGCTCAAAAGCAACCTGTATTGTAGAGATCCTAACGAGACACATGTTCACAAAAATCTGAAGATTTGCAGTGACCGAGAGCCGCAGCAAGCTAGACAAATGAAATAAGAATACAAAAAGTGAAAGAATTTGCTAAGCAAGTGTGTAGCAACTGCTTTGTGATTTATGAACTGACGAAGGCAAGTGTCCCTGTCGAAACGTTGACCCCATCCTGAGACCTCACTCATTATACCGCTGTAACATACGTAACTGCTCTGTTGGGCACATGCAGTACATGTCTGCTGTTGAAGAGCTTAGTAAATGGTCTTCCAATGTTGCTTCTCCCAAAGACCGGATAACAGACCCTATTCCTCGCTGCCGCAACGTTTGCGAACTTTACAAGAAAACAGAGGCAGAGTATACACGGAGCTTCCACGGAGAATGCTAAACGTTCAACCTGCGGCTTCTAATAGAGTTAAAGAAAAAAACACCAAGGTATAGTGTTGAGAGGCCGTACATCATTCGTGTACGCGCATTGTCGGCCTGGTAAAGTTCCCGGACGTGAAAGTTGGCGGGTTAATTACGCTGCTTACCGAATGAGCACCGGTATGCGGGCCGCAGGCGCCATGCGTGTGCTACCGTCAGGCCGTTCATCAGCAATTTTGCCGCGAGGGACGCGCTGGGCGTATTTCCATACGCAAAGCGTGCGGAATCCCCATGCGAGGATTGAGTTTGGACCAACGTGTACGACTCGTGATGCTTCGCGTGAGTGTTTCTCTTTCTCTTTCCGTTACGTCTTTCTTTTCTTTCTTTTCACAAGACTAGCGATAAACGCAGGCGAGGTAATCTGCCCAGCGCGACGATATTAATACGTCGCGTTATGCCTGAATACAGAGGCCCCACTCGTACTTCCATTCTTTGCCTACAGACACACGTGAAAGCGAGAAAAATGGGAAACTCCCCTAGGCGTGCGGCTGTCGCTTATCAAATTATTAATTTTTTTCCCCTCTTTGTGTTTATTGCCTCTTTCTTTTTTTTTTCTTGCCCCCAGACACGGATCATGGTGGGCGTTTTAAGCGGAAACAACGCGGTGCTCTGCGAGCGTAATGTGTGGTATCGTAGAAAATTGCCCCCTGTAAGATGAAACGACAGCAGAATAACAATAATGAAAAGCGGTTTAATATGCTCCAGGTAAAGAATGTATTGTAAAATTTTAAATACACGCGGAGATCTTCAAGGCACGTGGCAAAAGCGAAATTTGGAAGGGGGAAGAACAACAGCTACCAAATACGTTAATATAAGTAAATAAGTAAATAAATGAATAAATAAGTAAATAAATAAATAAATAAATAAATAAATAAATAAATAAATAAATAAATATTGAAAGGTTGACGCGTTTCTTGAAAAACAACAGTTTACTTCCCAACGTTACGGCCGGAGACCAACCCAAACGTCGACAATAAACAGTTGTCTTCAAGAAGTGCATTCAATTTTCAACTATAGCCTCGCGGTAACCATAGATACCTCTACCTGGAAATTTATATATACAAAAACGATGAGATGCACAACTTCGCGGTTACCCTTTGTTTATTTACCCAACAGTTTAGGTCGGTGGACCAACCTTTTTCAAGAGATACAGTCAATTCTTGCGACAGTCTCTTTATATAGTTAGGTATGGAAAGAAAAACACGCAAAATGAACGAAAGGAGAGAAAGAAAAAACGGGACAAGAAAGAAGACGAAGAAAACAGAATTAATAAAAGACGAGGGACAGAGCCAAGGGCTTAAAAGGAACTCGTTCAAACAGGAAACCGGGTTATTCACGGCGCACCACCGATATTATATATATATATATATATATATATATATGCCTTTGCCGGGCCATAATCGCTTGCGCCGGGTCGGCGCTCCAACGCCGGCGGCGTAGGGTCGCGAGGCAGAACAGGCCGTGCAGACAAGAGACGATGACGGAGTGTCTGCTGGGGCGCTTTGGCCGCCATGTTCTAGTGTCAGCTGGTGCCTCGAGCACTCCATTGCATAAATAAATTCGTACTTGTCTCCGCTTCGCAACACTATATATATATATATATATATATATATATATATATATATATTGTCGAGTTCTTATCAATTTTTTGATATGCGTTCCAAAAAGTGCAGCGTTGCTGTGAACACTCAAGACAGTTTATCAACTGCACGGAGGGCATTTATAAATTAGTTACTTACGGACTTGCATACGGTACGAAAGAAGCCACAACATTTGGCAGCTAATGGTTTCTCATAGCGTGACCTACTCATACGGAGTGAACGGCGCAGGGCGGGAATGATTAAGGTTCACATTCAAAAGAGTGTCACCTTTCGGGAAACGGTTCCTTTTTAGCCGCTTTACTCTAAACGTTCACGTTTCCATGGTGCTACGGTCGCGATAATATTAAAACCCATTAATAGAGAACCCATTGCTGCACCACCTACATGCGAGCTTGCTGTTGGGCTAGCTGGCACGCAGTATTATTCCGACCGTAAGCAGCGCGAACTAGCCAGGCATGTTTTCGGTGTTCTCGATCTGAACAAGCGGTGGATATATGAATAAATCAGCCAACAAAGAGCAGCGTTTACTTGTATACGACAAAGTTTAATCGCCGAGTCAATATCGAGAGAATATGGTGGAAGACGCAGAATGCGCTTACGTTGTCCAATTGGTTCGACACATATGGAGGAAACCGAGACGGTGCCCCAAGAGAGCGAAAAGAATGAATGTATGTTTGCGCAAAGCTCTGTGTGATGCTTCATGCAGCGCTTGTTTGCTTTCTGTGAAAAGACATCAGTGGTTGTGTCATGACGCTCGTGAGACAGCCTCGACGATACTGTAGAGCAAAACAAATCGTGGGCCGATATAACGTAATGCTACTATTCGAAGTGTTTTCCTTTCCGCATTTCGTCAATGGTACGAGAGGCGCAACGCCAACGCCATCACCGTGATCGGCTGGCCATCAACGGTGGATGAGCAGAAAGGAATAGAATTGGGCGAATGGAAAGCTTACATTTTACCGGTTGTGACTCGGTTACACAAGAAACATCAAGAACAAAAAAATGCTTGTACCTTAAATATGATGTATTATACAGTCACATCTATAGCGGCGTCAGTCCTAGACAGACACAATAATAAAAGAAGAAAGAAAAAGGCGAGGACTGTTTCAGAGGCATCCGTAAAATTTTCTGGCTACCCGATGGATAGAAATGGCGAACCGGGAATGTAGAGTCGACTTCAAAGGACTCTCCTTGACAGCTCACACTACATGCGGATTATATCCCTGTCCCCAAACTTATTCCGGGTCTTTGCATATTCATCGAGCGTCCAGTCAAAGTCCAGCCAGTTCTCGTCTACACGGCGCACTCACTGTTTCGATCTCGCCCAGCTCAACACACGCATCCCCGCTCGCTCCCGCGGGAAGAAGGGCGGGATCTACGTAGCGAGCCGCCACACGAAGGGTGCCCGCACTGCGCCTGCATTAGAACTGCCCGGACGAACAGACGGCGCGCGCCTGTGTGCATCCACTTCGGAGCCCGTGGCGTGGATTCAGAAAGGATTTTATGGGCGCGCTGACGCATTGCACGAGCGCGGAGGCGATCGAACTGTTCGCGTGGCGTGCAACTTCGAAAGAGTGTACTTGGACTGGCGGGCAAAAACTTCGAAACTGCGGTTTCGAGCACCGCTTGAGGGACGCAGTGACCACGCAATGCCTTCCGGCGGTCTCGAGATCAAAGGAAGCCGGCACGGTGGCGTTATCCGCTGTCTCGTACTTTTGTTTGAGCCGTGGGCTCAAAGGCACCTTGAGTTGGAAATTCTGGCGAAGAGAGAGAGCAAAAAGAAAGTCGGGTCTTCTGCGAACTTATTTGGTGAGCTCGTAAAACGTAGGCGCTTCAAGCTGTCTATGCGTCTGCTATCTGTGTTTTTCCACGTTCTTTTTTTTTAATTTTTGGCACACATAAAGCTGTATAAGGGCAATGAACCGGTTCACGTTTTCCTGAATTTCCGTGGCTACGTTTCTATGTATGCGACAACTGCAGTGTTTTTGCGTCTACGTGTACATACGTCATGCGCGTGATATGATCTTTTTTTCTTTCCGGTAACACCAATAAGACTCATAGATGGTACTTGCGGATAAACGCACTTGCTTATGAGCACGTGGTAACGAAGATGAATGCAAATCAGAAGTCGTATTTTTAAATCGCAAGCAGACTTTACAGTTATTTATTTATACAGTATAGAGGAATTCAACAGAATAGAACTTTAACTAAACGTAGCTTTAATTTCCTATAAGACCTGTTATAAAAGGAAGAGGCAGGCTACCTTCCTCCAGAGCATCATCTTTCATCTTCCTCTTCTTTCTTGTTTTCTACACTCGCCCGTTGTTCCACTGCTTTCTTTTTTTCTCACAATATATGTACGAGAGCGGCAGATAATTATCACTTCGCAATGTTTTGTATGCGGATATTTAGCTAGGAGTAAGCTTGATGACACAGGTACAGTAATATATATGCAAGTGTACGATAAATCGATCCTTTGAGTTTGACGCGGAATGAATAGGCAAACAACTGTGCAAGCGGTCACGACTACCAGCTGTTCATTGTACGCAGCGCAGTAGTGGATGTACAAGTGCTGCCACTCCATTGAATACGAGGCGCCCTAGTCTCTGCGAAGCCACAAGCGCGCACGTGCAAAGAAATGGAGAACCAGAGAGAGGGAGAGAGAGAGGGAGGATGAAAGAGAGCGTTTCGTTCCTTTCAGCGTTAAACCACAGCGTTGTGGCCTAGGCGGCCACCCAGCCGGGGAAAATCTAATTGTGGTAAGAGCGCTCTTCCTATCCACTCCCCTCCTTACCCGCACTCTATCGCTTCGCTATCCCTAAAAGCCGGAAGCGGCACTCAGTGGCTTACAATCGATGCCGCTATCTGCATCCCAGCGGACGCACGTGCATTCCGTACACGGTCGCCCCATCACCCACTCCTGGCCGCGCTTGCTGGTTCGAGCCAGTCCTTCGCAGAAAAACACACGCGCGCACACACATCCCGGCGCCCATAAATCGTCGCTAACAGACACACGAACTCTCACGGAACCTCTCCGACCGCGCAGGCCCCTCTGCGTCTTCCAAGCGCCACCCTTTAACACGCTGGCTACAGGCGACGCGGACTCAGCTCAAGCATTCGACAGTGGCGTCACGGCGTGCTTATTGCGGTGCCAGACAGAGTGCACGCGCAGAGTACATACCTGCACGCGTGAGCCCAAGTTCATTAGCAAAATTGCATTACCACAGTCAACACGACGTGCGAAAGAAAGTGAAAGCGAACGAGCGGCGCCATAAGAAAGAAAACGAAGCGAGAACAAATTGCCAGAGACGACGAAGGAGCGTCTTGGGCTGTCATGCAGAGGCGACTGTACAGCAGTGCCAGTGCGTAGCCTGCGAGCGCGGCTCCGTACCGCCCATGCACAGCGACAGCTACGCGCGTATGCCGGACACGAACGCGCACGCAAGCTGTCGTACGTAAGCGCGCTGAATATTTCTCTGCCGTCCGTTGGGTCTCGTGGCCGGTCTCATACGGAGTGCGCATCGCGTGCCGTAGTTACCTGCGCGTTGCCTGCTAGCGAAATAGGCCGCGGATAGCCACTGAAATGTGTCTAAATGGATTTGAATACAACGTAGGTCACGACGGTGACAATGCTTCGTGTATCAATGTGTGTGCACTGTTAAGAACGGCCAGCTGCAGTGCAAGTTTTGCCGACCAGTTGCGACAGTGGCGGCAACTTTCCTGGAGCATCGCCGCAAACCTCTAGCCACGGCGTGACTAAGTTGACTGTGTGTGAACAACAATACGGGCGTCCTCGACTCTCCGTCGCTGGAGCCGAGTTTGACGAAGTCGCCATTGTGACTAAACGGGCTCGGCGGACCAACTATTGTTACTGAGCCCGCGGGAACGTCTACTGAGACCCCTTCCCGCGCGTTGACCAAGACGCCAGACAATGGGCCGCCGGCGGGCGCGCTGCAGCTCGGGGAATAAATGCCTCCTACGGTGCCGGGTCGTCTCCTCTACGGTGCCTCGTCTCCCCTACTGTGCCTCGTCTCCCCTACGGTGCCTGGCAACTCGCCTACGGTGCTTGGACGGCCGTTTCCGTCACCTGGGTATCGGGGGAGGACCGAGTGCTTTTAAAGCGATGTTGTGCGGCTGCTCAGGTCACTCTCTCAAGCAGTCATGTTAGGCTGATGTACTTTTCTAAGCAGTCATGCTAGACTGATGTAGATACTGTAAATAAACCCATATTCCTCGTTCTCGGTGAGAAGCAGTCCTTCCCTTCATCAACGTCCTCAGCGTGGATACGTTGGACGACCGCACGGGCCAGCTACCTTCTAATTCATGCCCGACTCCAATCTTGACAACGGATCACGAGCGATGGCAATGAGCCCCCAATCCTGACAGCACCCAGAGGACGAACATGTATCGTTTAGGTTACTTACTTTTACGCGCAAGCGTAACTGGCCAGCTCGTGAAATCGGTGGTGTTTTTCTGAAGCCGCGAAGCAAGCGAACGAGGAAAGCGCCTGGAGGTGAAGCGAATCGCGCGCTGGGAAAAGTACGAAGAAGCGCGCAGAGCATGCGGCAAGGTAACCCCACCTAGAGTAATATGTAGGTAACGTTGAGCGAAGTGGGGATGGAGAAACGAGTCAAAGCGTCGCGGAGGAGCAAGGCAGATGGAGGCGTGCTGGGTTGACCTCCTCTGGCATTTGCTACATGTTTTCTTTGTGATGCATACGCTGAGTTTGCGTTGAAGCGATAGACAACACCAAGGTCACTTCGCTCGCTACTGCTGCCGCGGTTCCTCACGCCAACGCTTTGAGAGCGAATGTCCATGGTCATCGAGTGCGGGCACTTGCTGTCTGCCTGTGCACGCTGACACCATGTTATGTAATCTAAATAGTAAGCGAATGTTTGCAACGGGGCGTTCTACACCGGCGGCTGCTGCGTGTGGCGCGGCCGCGCGAACCCCGTCTTGAATACGATCACTGATGCGGACAGTGTAGGCGTCAAGGCACACCGAAGGCCGATAGTGTCATGTACGCTATAGCACCCATACGCTTGCGCGTCACCCGCGTTCACGAAGTGAAATGTCATTGCGACTTTTTGCTGCCTTTGCGGAATGTGAGCAGAAGTACGTTTCCGTCCTTGTAAATCCATGAGCAGTTAGAAGCACGTACCTACGGCCTCTCTGTCATGCTTAACTCCTCGAACAAAAATGTTAGTGCTACAAATGTACACGTAAGCGTTGCAGTGATCCGCATCTAAAAAATGTGAAGCCGCCGAGAAAGGGAAAACAGCAAAGAAAAGAGGAAGTGTACGAGTGCTCCCTTAGGTAATGTGTCCTCCAGACCTGTACAATTAGTGAAGTGAAATAAATGAAATCTTTTGGGTGCCAGCTACCGTGCTATGGCAGAGCGGTTAGAAAGGTCGCTAATGCCTTTGCTCCTCTCATGAAAATCTACTATGCCCCTTAACATTCTTTGAAGCAGGCAATCTCGAGCGAGCGATGTCAAATAGATGAAATAGAAGCATACTGTAGTGCGCCTATTCGGTCCTCTAGGGAGTTGTGCTGAGGTTTGCATTACATTCCTGTGCTATTAACACCTGTCCCACGAGATTCCTTCAAACCACTGTTATGTTCCGTTTCCACATTTGCGCGTACCTTCATACTAACAACACTTACGGGCTAACCAACTATGCGAATTGCCATTACCGCTTGCGGCTTAGGTAGCTTACTGGTGCATATTTCTAAACTGTGCAAAGCGGAACTGAACTAAGCACTTCACATACTATCACCTATCTTTATTTTGAACGGTTTATAAATTTCAGTAATTATTGACAATCTTTCGAAATGTGTTTGATTCAAGAGCCAGTTCTCACCAGTGTATGCACGTGCCCCATGTATGGGTGAGGAAACAGAAATACAGGGAAAAAACGTAATGTGAGAGCCGCGGCACAAGTTCGCCTGACGATAAGAACAGCAACAAAGTTGAAGTCCTTACTTCTAACAACACATATTGTTTGCTTGGACTGTGCCATGATTCGCAACCACCACTATTACAGTGGGCAAAGGTTAACAATTATTACGGCAATTTCGTTTTCTCCAATGTCTTCATGTACACGTTCCTCGCATTATAATATTTTTTGTTATGCTTCATTCCTCGTTAGGTAGCGTCATTCTCGTGCCCGTCATTAATTCCTACATTAGAACACTGAAAAAAGTGAATACTGATTTCGTTGTAAGGCGATGCTGAAACGGGAGAAACGTTAAATTTGGCCAGTAAAGATTGCTGCGATTTCTACGAAATTTCAAGCTTTATCAAGACACGCTGAAGCAAAGAAGTAAGCGCAAATATTTATTATGCTTTCAAACGCGCAGCTACTTTCAACTGGCGCCCACTACTGCAAAGTCTTTTCTAACACGAAAAGAAATCTCGTCAAACGCAGAGCAAAGGTTAATAGAAAAAAAAAGTAAAAGAAAACCTAATGCTCTTGATAGCCCGAATCTGATTTGGGCGGTGCAATTCAGGAGGAATTCTTGTCAGGCAAGAATGCTTCCACGAAACGAGGTCCCCGCTCACATTTCCCCCGAATTGGCCAAGAGACTCAGGGCGATCGATATTGGGTCACCGAAAGGGCAAGTATGAAAGAATTCGCGAACATTTATTACTTTTGAGTTAAAAGAAACAATCTCGATCATTCAGGGTCGGACGAACTCTCGCTTTGTAGTCAGACACGCACGCTGGAAACAACCTAAGCGAAATAGAAAATACTCAGAAAGACAAATGAAGGCGCGTTTCGAGGAGGATCATTCGCGCACTGCAAGACGTGATGTGATGGAAAGCAGTTGTATCACGAGCGCAGGACATTGCTGTCACTCACAACTTGAACGACACAACAATGCCACGCATTTAAAGCGTTACAGATGTAGTGCCCCTATTACATAATAACAGTGCACGACATTGTCGATGCAGGCGTTGTAATAAACAGCGTTGACGGCTTCTGCGATCGATTCGTGCCTATGTACACCATGTGATCCTTCCGGAGGTCACTTCATTTGTTGAAGACACAATGCAGGGACTTCAGTGGAGCAGCAAACGAGCTTACGTGTGCTTGACGCAATCGCTTGCGACCATCAGACCCTTTTCAATAGTTCTTTTTTACAAAGTAGTTGTATAGGGCTAGTGCTCCGTGTATTTTTCGTGTGCTTTAACAAAAACTATCACTGGCTATCAAAAAATTTAATGGCTCATAGACCCGTAAGACAGAGGCTACAAGCACTCAGCGGTGTTAAAGCGAACAGTGCTTACATTCTTTCAAATCACGCATACAACACACAGAACAGCATGTCCAAAACTGTCATCATCAATGGCTCATGCCCCCATAAACAATGGCTCATACACGCTTAAGCAATGGATACCCCCGAGCAGCGCATTTCCTTTGTTTTCTGCAGATGCTATGGGAAGGCCAGGTATAAGCTAGACAAAAAATCTTGAGCCATTCCACTCTGTTACAACTTACCGGTGTGCGAACGGCCTCGGCCACGTCTTTGTCTGAGCTTAAATCACGTTCGTGGCTAGAGAGAGCAAGGTTTAATGATGGGAAATGCATAGAGGTCGGCCTGAGGTGCATTCCTCTAGCCAGCTACTCTGCGTTGCGGGAAGGGGAAGAGAAAAAGAAAGAGGGAAGAAAAAGGCGCATGATGGTCGACGATGACGAGGAAAGATGTAAAGCATATAGTAAGCTATCTGGACTACTTAAAGGCTACAGTCCAGGCCTGTGCTTTCTTAAAAAAAATCAAGTGAGGTCGACTTCCCTGTGGCCATAGTTGAAGACTTCAATGTGGACATTTCAAAGCCAGACAAAAAAGAATGCTTCACCTAATATGTGCTAGAAAAGCTTGGTTTGAAATGCCACACCATTTCAAGTCGCTCAACCACTCAGAAACGGTCGTTAAATATTTACCTTTGACCAAGATTCTGTCTAAGGTTGAAACCGAACCAATCAGTGTATATCACAGTAATCACAGAGCTATCGTCACTGCCATTACAAAATGATGAAAATAAATACATTTAAGCTGCAGCTTCGCTGGTCATGCACCTTCACAGAGTGGAATGGCTCCTCAATTTTTCGTCCAGGTATAAAGTAAAGAGCATCGTGAATGAGCACCTTGACCATCGACGGGGGGTGTTTATAATAAGCACGTGACGTTTTCTGTGGCAACTCATGCCCGCGCGTTGTAGACGCGAGAACCTTGAAAGGTTCTTGCTTGTTTTATCTAGTGTTCAGTTATTACTGAAACGGCTGACCTGAACGGGAACCACCGTCGTGAGTCCTGAAATGCAGGTAACGTGGTTCGCCTGATGACTCATGTTGACATAAGCGATGACGCAAAATGACGTAAAATTTTAAATTGTGATTCTCAATATCACAGTAAGCGCCTGCATGTATCAGATGTTTCTAAGATATTATCGGTAGTTCTATCTGTTGTCTGTTGTCACCGAACCTTTCGTAACCTGATTGTCTGCGGGACGCGAATTACGCAGTACTTTCTGGAAGGTACGCGGGCATCAGCGATTACACTGGAGCCTTGAACGAGTCATGTACGAAAGCAGACGCGGTTGACCCGCTGATCGGATTTCGACGATCGCCGACTGTGCTCGCCACGATCGTTGAGCTTTGAGTGCCACTCGTTTTGCAGGGCATAGGTTTGTCCAATAAAGAGTTCACTGGTGTTACGTATCGGGCAAATTGGTATTTCGTTCTCAAACTGATACAGCGCAACAAGGAACAGAATGAACAGCCGAGCCAGACAAAGAATGCTTTTATTAACAGAACTGCTTTTATTAACAGATCGCACTAGATATACAGGCACAAGAAAGCATCAAACGTCCTCTCTCAGTGTGACGTTTTGTGAGGATACTGTTTGACGCTTTCTTGCGGCTACATATTTCGTGCAATTCTCTTAATAAGCCTAGTTGGAAGTTAGCGCGCTCGGCTCCTTCTTTTGGCTGGCTCGGCTATATATTCCTTTCTTTGCTGCTGCACCAGCTTGAGAATAAAGAGTGAACGTTTTCAACTCACGCTTTTGACAGTGTGCCATTTTACGCCATCACGGCAAAGCGACAATATGAAACGCAGAAACGGCTTTCATGATCTGTCACATTAGACGGCTAGAACAGGCACACTTGCTACGAGCTACGTACAACAGGCCAGATCGCGCTTATGTGCAGTTGTTTTTCTTTTTTATCTGTTTTATTTTATCTCATTTCTCCTTATATTACCTTTAATAACCTTTAGTCTCGTGCGCCGTAACAAGCGTAGCCGGCCAGTCTCTGCACTGGCTAACCTCCCTGCCTTATACCCCAGTCACACAGGCCAATTTCAATCGCGATCGAGCCCGATCGTGATCGAGTTTAGCGATAACGATTACTTTTGCAGCTTTCATAAGGAAGCCAATCGCGATCAAAAGTGGCTTGTGTGACACCGGTATTACCCTCCCTTCTTCCTCTCCTTGAGCAGGAATAATTCTGACTGGCTCGAATACAGGAAACAAGGGGAATGCGGCTAAAAGTATTTGGTAGGTATAAGAAGGGGACGAGAAAGTTGAAGTCAAATTTCCTTTATTCCTGCCTAAAATGCAAGTGGACAGTCCGATCGAAATTTATCCCTCCATTTTCTCACTATGCTGGGAACTTACGAAGGCGTTGACTGCAGTCTTCGTGTATATTGCTGTGATGGAAGACGATCAGCGAGGAGCATACGGTGATCTGAGGGGTACGATTTTATTGTTAAGGCACAGCCATACGAAGTCACAGACAATGAAGCAGGACAGAACATGGAGACGGTAATCGCTTTGTTTAATTGAAATGTTTAAATAATATGGTAAAGGGAAATAAAAGTGTGCGACAAAGTAACTTTTCGCAGGTGGGGACCAAACCCATGTCTTCAGTATTACGCGTGTGATGCTTTACTATTTGTGGCGTGTATACTTAAATGCGGGTGCTGTCCTATCTCAGGTCTCACCAGCATATTAGTCGGCACTTAGTTGATTTAATTTTATTTGACTTGCAAATGATTAGATAACTTTGAAAGCATTTATTTGATGAATCCTGGGGTGAACCAGTCGGTCATGCAGTTTTTCTTATAATATATTCTTACCAAATTAACGAGAACTTATTAACACAAAATGAGAGAGAGAGAGAGAGAGAGAGAGAGAGAGAGAGAGAGAGAGAGGAAAACGTGCAAAGTAACCAGTTGCACATCTGACAAATGCCATACTGTGAAGGGGCAAAAAGAGACAAAGGCGGAAAAAGAATAGCACAGCGCATGCGTGAACTTGCACACCGGGTCTGCAAAGGGTTAATTTTCAGAAATGCAGCTCAATTTTTTTTTTAGAACGCAAGCGGTACACGCATGTAAATCTAAGAAAGTGCTTCATATTACATAAGATATGGAGCTGTGACGAAACAATATTGCCACCACTGCCGCGCGCGTTGGCTGCCGCATTCGCCGCGCCATCGATTCATCTGGCGAGGCATCACTTCCACTCCTGTGCACGGCACCGGAGGGGCCGGCCTCCCTAGTAGCGACCGACAAGAGACATTTCCAGTGCCTCTTGACTAGCGTGGCGATGCACATATAATCAGGCTGCGTTGTCCTTGGGAATCGCAGCTCGCCATACGGACGAGAGGGACAAAGATCGTCGATGCCCGTTTTCCTTACTATAACTGCAAAAGAAGCAAACCTGCAGTTCTCCCGTAATATTTGCATTCGGCACTCGCTCGATGCTCGAATTCCACAGATTCATAGATTGTAGAAGGCTGAGAGATTGGCATGCGTTTCGCACATTCAGATTTTGTTGCATACGCGATTTTTCATGTTTATGATACTGCAAATGCTATCGGACTATATTCAAGGAATCCTACGTGCTCGGTAGAGGAAATGACAATTGTGCATCGAGTCTATATTTTGCGAAAGCAGGGCACGCTCAAATTTACGATCTACTGAAGTGACGTAAAAGACAACGAGCATCTTTCGAATCTCGTAGAAAAGCTACACGCATTCGGGCGCCACTGTGTGTCGCCAGGCACGAAGCCTCCGCGCCGAACTGAACGACGCGAGGTCGAGGCCAAGTGCTTATGCAGCAGGCCTCTTGCTATAGCGAGACTGAAGATAAACGAGCGAGAGCTCGTTCATCTTAAGTCACTCTATAGCCTGCTCGCTCACGTGCCGTTCCGATCAGTTATAATATCGCAATTTGCTAGACCGCTACTCGGTTCGCCCATGGTTTCGCGCATCCGTCAGAGTCGCCGTGCCGACAAACTACCTGTTGGCACCATACGCACGATACGTTCGAGACGCAAAAAAAAAAAAGAACGGTTGGGAGCGTCAGTGAAGAAATCCAAACCAACCCCCGTTCTCCGAGCCTATAATCGGTGATCGGGTTCGAACGTACAACAGTATGGACGCGAGCCAACAGCGCGCCAAAGAAGCACTGCACAGTTATGTGTAACGCGGCGTTTTCCCAAAGAACCCAAGCAACGAAACCAGAATTCTAACAGGCTACGCGCAACGCCCCTACGCCTCGGGATCACAGCTTTGAGTGATTAATTGCCGTGAGCCGTGGTGCCATGTTAGTAAACCGCCGTCAAGCCCGAAGGGAACGCTACTGCATGCATTCTTTTTTTCGCCAAACAATAACAGAGTTTCCGTTCCTCGCGGAGACGACGACTCAAGACATATTTCTTCGGATGCGGCACCCGATTTCAGTCTGTGCTAAGAAAACTGTGCCCAGTTGAGTGCAGGCTTTGCGCTAGGCACCCGGCCGAATATTAAGTGCCGGTTTCTGTTGTTTTATGCCTTCGTATTGTGACGGGGCTTCTCTTTATCTCCCAAGGCCACCGATTGCGACAGGTGTGCTGCGGAGAAAGACGTGTTTCAGGTGCGACGTTGAGAAAACAAGATCTAAAGCAATTGTAACGTCTCTTTAGATTGTCGACGGTGGCAGCTTGTTTTGAGAAGTATAGTTCGTTGGGCTTGGAACAGCTCGAAACGTTGACTGTGCATACCTAGGTTCGGCTGTCAAATATGTCCTAATTGCCGCAACAGTGCAGAGCTTCATGAAATTCCTGATCACTTAAACATCAGCTGAAGCAAGCACAAATTTTTAAGCAACAGTTCATTCAATTATAGAATTCAGTCAAATCGCAATTCTGAGAGAAAAAAAAAAGTAAAGAAAAAGCGAGGCCTTAGAAAACGGGAAATTCAAGATAATATTAACTCAGTTAATTTATTTCAGGCATATTTCTGCATGTTAGACTTGAATGCCTGCCATGATGTGTATTGGGTGCTTGCTTGTTTGCTTGCTGGTTTGCTGGCTTGCTCGCTCGCTCTATCAGTCCTTCACTCATTTCCTTTTATTCTTACATAAAAGGTTCAAGAGGAGGCAACTGGTTATTTCCTGAAATATCCACAATCGCGCATTCAAATCGACCCATTCGCCCACTTCCCTGCATGTAAAATGCAGATAACCTATTCATCGGGCATTCCCCTATCTGCGAACATTGTCTCCAAATGGGGTTATGATTACTGACACGCTTTTGCTTACCGCCCTGTGCAGTACACGCTCGAGCCCGTGTGGACCGGAATCCTAAGCGCGTATAAAGCATTCAGACTAGCCGTTACTACGCCGCATGCGGTGAGACTACCGAGCATTATCAATTCTCTGTGAAACACTTCAAAGGCCATTAAAACTTGATGTGAAGCCATGAATAAATAAAATGGCTGGAACACACGAGAAAGGAAAAAAAAAATAGAGCATCGCTGAACGAGCGAGCAAGCAAGGAAGCAGCACTTCCCTGTCATCGCTCTTTCCCACCTCATTCGGTATCTCAAGGAATTAGCCTCTTGTCCACAACAGCTCATCCGCCCTTCGCAAAGTCTTACCCATGTCACGCACTACAAACGCTGACGCTATCAAGGAACGTAGTGGCGCAGCTGGCAGTGTTTTCTCCAGAGGCAATGCTCCGAAGATAAAGGAGACGAGCGATTCGCGAACGCCATGTCTGTCCTAACCGCTAAGTTAGTATCCAAGCCCAGTGGAGCGTGACTGAGAAAGTGCGACGTTCAGCGATTCTCTTCGTGTATGATGGAGCGAAGCTCTCTCGGTATGGATGAACGAACTTCCAGAATACCTAGATGCGGAGGATGCCAATAGCGTAGCCAACTGCGGACTAACGCGGCGTCACGCAAGCCTCGGCCGAGTGCCCTTGGAACATGGTTTGTAGGCGAGTTTATCTGTATCTACGATGACATTCGTATGGTTGCGATGCAAGGATATGGCCTGGATTACGAAGTGACTGGCTTTAACCTTTCAGCAATGGCATTGTACACTGGTTGTGGGACGCCCTTGTCGGCTATCCGCATAATATTGGTAGAATTTTATTGGACGTTATGCCAGGGCCTAATTCACTAGAACATCAAAAGTTCGTTTAAGAAAAAGAATAGTGGGCTAGCCTATTGCATGTCGTCACTGACGCCGGGGAACGGTAAAAAAATTGTTACGGCGGAGTAAATAAGACGAAAAATCTTTCAGCGATTCCAAAAGAAGTCACTGAAAGATCAGTGGATCTTTATTTCTTTTCCTAAATGAGCTCATGCTTCATCACGTTTCTCACGCAGATATTGACCTGTGGTGAGCTTTACCTCTTTTTATGCTGTCATGTTGCCTTCACTAATCGTGCCGTTTTAATTTTGCTCTTTACTTTCCATTCGGCCTTTTTCATCTCATAGCAACAATTATTTGGCTCTACTGACAAAAACGAACGCTGACATGTTGTCTTTAAAAAAATGTTCATGGGAAAAAAATGATATATTGTCTTTAAAAAATGGCATAGATTGCCGGCAGTTGATCCCCCTGAGCCTCTTATATATGAGTGTCACTGTGTGTGCCACTAGGTGTCGAAGAGCTCTGTGCTTCGCATGAAGGCAACCAGCAGTCGTGGCGCCCTCGTCCTGATTGCCGTGGGCCCTCCAGCGAAAACGACGTCTTCAAAGGTCCTGTGCGAAAAACCATTCTTTTGCAGGCTGTCCACCATCGCTTTCCTTTCTGCGTCGAACTGTGGGCATATCCAAATGAAATGTTCAATGTGGGCCATATCACCACAGAAAGCACATAACGGGGAAGCGCATCGTCCATTCTTGAATAACCAAGCCCGGGCGTACAGCGTTTCTTCTTCCTGAATGAGTCCATGGATCACACAGGCTGGGTGTGGAGTCTGGTGGATCGCCCTAATGTGAATGCGAATTGGATTTTTAGGGTCCTGAAAAATATTTGGCGCTCCTACTTTTGGGGCACATGTCAGTGCCAGGCGTGCAAGAGCGTCAGCTTTTTCATTTCCTTCAATTCCTACGTGGGATGGGATCCACTGAAACTTTACGTTAAATCCCTTGCTCCAGAAGGCTCGTAGACTGGCGCGCGCTCATCTTTCTACCGCGCCAGCCAGAGCCTCCGATACTCCTTATCCTCTCCTAGCTACCACACCTGAGGTAGCAGACCCGATGGCAGACAAGTATGCAACCAAACACCGACGTGCCGCCTACCTCACAGCAGTGGTCAATCCACTATCTATACCGTCGCTTACACCGAAGGTATTCAAACGGCGAGAGTCAGTCTTGCTTCGGAGAATTCAGACAGGCACCCTCCTTACTCCTTACTTGCTGAACCGTTCCCACAGGGGTGGCACACCACCACCCGTAAGTGGGCTCTGTTCCATGTGCACATGTCGTGCTGATCTCAACCACCTTTGTTAGGAGTGCCCCCTCTACATCCCACCAACGCTTCGTGCCCTGACCACCATACAGTGGGGACCCTGGCCTTCTTCTCTCCGGACTTGGGCTTGCCCGGATACCACGTCTCCGGACCATGCCATCGAGTTCTGGCGAGCACTGCTGTTGTTCCTCCAGGAACCGGCGGCACCACCCATCGGCGATCGGCTCCGGGACAGCCACAAGCGTCATGTGGCCCCCACATAACTGCCTCCAGGACGTTCGTTAATAAAACGGAGGCAGCCTTACCCTTCCCCTTTTGCAATACCCCTCCCCTTTCCACCGCAGCGTCTTCGGCGAATTTTAATGTGGAATAAACGTGGTTTCATTCATTCATTCACTCATTAGAATTTCGATCAGTGCCAGAGATTGCCTTGTAAACTTGTCTCGAGGTATGCCACGGTGTAATCGTTCTAATGTTGATTTTGAGTCCGTCAGCACCACGACGTCACTTGCGGAACAAGTGCGTAGTTTTCGCAAGGCCGCGGTAATGTCGACACTTTCCACTGTTGCAGACTAAACTACGCGATCCAGGCGGCCAGACCATGACACATCAAGGGAGGGTATGCAGAATGTCGCTGCACAGCTGTCTGTCGGTGCACACACCGACCCGTCAGTGTATATACACTTGCAAGTGGCTTTGAAGCGCTATGCTCAAATTGTCTAGGACAAGAAACTTTGCTTTGGCAGTTGAAATGGTGCGTTTCACCGGGGCAGGTGGCGTACTCTGAGGCTGCACGTGACGTCCAAAAAAGACCATGGCGGGTCGAGGCCACTCCGTTTAGGCCACTCCAATCCTAAATATCGAAAGGTGTTCAGCGCCGCATGAAGATGGGAGTGATCGAGAGCTTGCTCGTAGTCGCCGGAGAAGTACCGCGCCTGCGGAGGACTCGCCCAGCCTTAAAAGCTGTGTCAGCAGTGCCTGGGATGCCAAAAGGCGGAGTGAAAAAGACTCCGCTTTATTATTAACCTTCCTGTTTGAAGCCGCCTGAGGAATTCCCATCGACAAACGAAGTGCCTTTCTGTGCAGTGTGTTCAATGGGGCTGGTTGGTTCATCTTTAGAATAAAAACAGGAACAGCGCAACACAGGATGAGTAGGGACAGCGCTCTGTCCTGTTTACTCGCTCGTCCTGTGTTAGGCTGTTCCTGTTTTTATTCCCTTTCTGTGCACTGCATCCAAGCGCTGGAATTGGCTTGGTTACGGTGATATCAGCGGTAGCTGATAAAGAATGCGACTTGTTATGAGTGCAGCGTTCAGTTTAAGCACAGACATAGGATTGTTTTCCCAACGTACACCTGCCATGCGACGAAGTGCGTTGACTCTTTGCACTGATGCAGCCACAACACTTTAACTCCGCGTCGCCATAGTAGCTTGCTGTCGATGGTGATGCCCAGGAATCAAACACTAGTTGCACGACGAATTGAATGGCCTCTAATATTGAGCGACAGGTGAGTTGACTTGCGCCTTATTCCCTGGAAAAGCATCAAAGCCGATTTTTCCGCTGATAAAAATAGACCAAGCGTCGATAAGTGAAATTACGCCCTGGGCTATCCGAGCCAAACGTTTGTGTTCGTACCCCGAGATCCAAATGCAGATCTCATCTGCGTAGATGGACAATTTAACAGCCGTTCAACCTACCTTTAGTGCGCCTGGAAGGGTGGCCATGTCAACGTTAAAAAGCAAGGGAGATAGGACACTGCCTTGTGGGACGCAGAGGGAAATGCGTCGCTTTTCGCTCCTTACATTTCCGAGCTTAACCTGAACATGTCGCTCTCTAAGAAATTAATGGATGAATCGAAGAGCATTTCCAGAGACACCCAAGGCTTCGAGTCTGTTGATGATGCCAGTATGAAGTACACAGTCATGTGCTTTGGCAACGTTCATAAGGATGGCGAGTGTCGAAAGGCCGTCGACGCGAGAGTGCTCGATGTGACTTATAGTAAGTCCAGACACTGTCCTGGGCACTCAACCGTGGGTGAAGTCCGGTAATACACGATGGCAGTCTATTTCCTTGCTCAAGATACCAAGTTAACCTCGTACAGATTAGTATTTCCATTAACTTTGATACTCATGATGTTAGCAATACTGGCTGATATGAGGCACGGTTCGCGTGATCCTTTCCAAATTTGAGCACTGTCACCATCCATGCTGTCTTCCACGTTTCGGGCATCTCTCCTGTGCTCCAGACGCAATTAAATACGTCAAGAAGGGCTCGCCTTCGCTCGTATGGTGGATTTGTCAGCATTTGATTGTTGATCAATTCGGGACCCGCAGCACACCGTCTTTTTAGTCTGCTAAGCGGCGAATCCTACTCACGAAAGGTGAATGGCGTATCTATCGCATGGAATGATCGAGATGGCAGAGGGTTCGCCATTCCTGCTCATCTGCCAAATGTGTATACATCTACAAAATCTTCTGCAAGGATTGGTAAGTCTTTTCCTTGATTTAAGGCAAGCGCTTCGAATTGCTTGTGTAGGCAAATCTTTCCGGATGGGCAATTTATTACTTCCCATATCCATGTCATGGGAGCAAATGCCGAGATCTCAACCGACCCTGGAGAGAAGATGGAAGACTCCATCTTAAGACGCAAAAATCACTGCAAAATAGAGCAAATAAACGTTTTTCATCATCATCATCACCCAGAAAGCTGCCCATTGAACTCGTAGTAACCTTATTGTGGGATGACGGATGACAATGACGACGTTTATCCTATTATATTCGGTTTTCGCAGAGAGATTTCCCTTTTTTCTCATTAGTTTCCGCTTAGCCCTCCCACGCGCTGCGCAGATATGCTTTAGTTTCAGGTTAGGAGTAGGGAAATGACCTGGCAGTTTCAACACTGAAGTAGCCAATCTTTTGCTCCGCAACATATCTGCGAACAGCTGTCGAGGGGATTCATCCAACGCTTCTTTGTATGCGTACCGGCGTGTCACAGTACAGAATTGTCGACCAGCAATCTGAAATCCGATGATATTTGTGAAGATTGGGAAATGGTCGCTGCCCATACTATTTGGGACGGTTTTCAACGACACCAAGAGGTCTGTAAAGTGTAACACGAGCTCTATGACACTCCATGGGTCTGGTGGCCTGAAGAAAGTTGGTTTGCCATCGTTCGCCACACATAAGTCAACAGCACTCGCGGCAGCGACAAGCTCTTATCTCCCCGAAGCGAATGATGCGCCTTAGATGATGTTTGGTGAGTTTACGAATTTTATGAGTTTACCATCACGTTTGGTAGGCTTACGAAGCTGTTCTGCTGTGGCAGAAATTATTGCCAATGGGCATCCATCCATCGCATGTGGGCATGAGTTCTTGAGGCTATTAACCAGGCATAAACTTATAATGCCTTGTTTGAAATTTTTTGAGTGTGCCGAGTTCAAGAGCAAGAGTGGCTTTCTATTCCTCGGTTCGAAGAACTAGCTCGATCTCAGCCTGAAATTGACAAAACGTCTAGAATTATTCATAAGAAGCTCGTGTGTCAGTTCCAGAGGCTGCAGCTCTTTCTTAAATGTCTCTGGAATTCCAGGAATAGCAGGGTAGAAAGCGTCATCAGTACAATCAACAACCACTAGGAAGTCAACCTCAAACCTACACACTTTGACAACCGGAGACGCGTCAAGCTGTCCTTGAGTATTTCGGTCATGATGAGCTAGATAAATATCATTTAGTACCGGCGCTAGGCACGAGCACCACTCCTTTGAATATAATTTCTTTCAGTCCGTGAGGTAAACGTTGATTTTCAATAGGAGACTAGCAATTAAAGGAAACTTCTAGCCGAAATACCTGCTGCAATCTGAAAGGTAAGTGATCCAGAACCGTCTATTCAATCTTCAACATATCTTAACAGCTCACCAGGTGGAAGGGAATGGTACAGATCTTCAACATCAATCGAGAACAATTTGAGTTCCTTATGATTCTTTCTTAAAAATACTGACAAGTGCGCCAGAATCCCTACCGAGTAACATCATCGTCGATGATTGTAAGATCAAGTTTATCTTGCTCAAAGATGGCAACAGCTTTCTGCCGAGTCGCTGCTTGAATTACGATGAATTGCAAAAGGCAGTCAATCTTATGCGTCTCAGCTGAGAAGTAAGTGTCTGAGCTTAACTTCTTGTTTTTTTTTCTATTGCTTTAGCTAGCTTGTCAAGGACCCGACGCGGTTGCTTAGTGGTTATGGAGCTGGGCTGCTAAGCAGGAGGTCACGGGATCGAATCGTGGTCATGGCACCGAATCGTGGTCATCGCGACCGCATTTCGATGGGGGCGAAATGCGAAAACACCCGTTTACTGATATTTAGTTGCACGTTAAAGGATGCCATATGGTCCAAAATTCCGAAGTCCCCCACAATGGCATGTCTCATAATCAGATCATGGTTTTTGCTCGTAATACCCCATAATTTAATTTTTAATTTTAGCTTTTCAAGGTTAAGGGCACTGCAAAGCTGGTTTGCTTTCGAATTCACGTTTCCAAGGGAAACACTGTAGTCAAGCTTAAAAACTGAATCGGTGGCAAAGGTGGACTTAGAATTAAAACCACCTAAAGGGACGACAGCGAATGCACCGTCTTTATGAGAAAGTAGAAGGGATAAAGACTGCGCTTTGACAAAAGAAGCTATTCAGGAAAGATGCAGCAACTTGGCAAAAAGCTGTTGCCATGTTATTGCAAGATAAACTTGACCTTGTAATCATTGACTGACGATCCTTGTTAGGGATTCCAGTGCAGCTATCAGTTCTTTGAGAATAATGAGTGGCTCAAATCGTTCGCTATTTACTTCCGCATGACAAGCTGTCATTATATTTTGAAGATTGCATAGACGGTTTTCAGTCAGTTCACTAGGGTTGGGGATTGGACGAGTTGGTATTGCGCTCTAGAACTGGTACAGCTGCAGGTGTTTCTTTTGGCGGTTTGCTTGAATTGCGGGCCTTCTACCTAAAATCAACGTCTACCTCATGGAATGAAAGAGATTATATTCAAAGGAATGGTGTTTGTATACGTTCGTGCTTCGCGACGGTATTAAGTGACATTTTATCTAGCTCATCATGACCGCAATATTCAAGGACAGGTGTAGTCATCTCCGGTTGTCAAAGTTTGTAGGTCGGAGGGGACTTCCTAGTGTAGCTTTTTAGGTAGCTTTCTACCCTGCTTTCTCTGGAATTTCAGAGAGATTTAAGAAGGAGCTGAAGCCTCTGGAACTGACGCGCGAGCGCCTTATGAGTAATTCTTTACCTTTTCTGGATCTCAAGCTGTGCCTTTCGAGCAAACATCTGTGCTATAGTTCTTCGAACCGATGAATAGAAAGCCAATCTTGCCGTTTAACTCGGCTCACGGAAAGCTTTTCAAATGAGGTATTATAAATTTATGCCTTGTTCATATCCTGAAATTGTGGTCATGGATGCTCAATGACCATAATTTTTGCTATAGCAGAACAACTTCTTAACCGCAACGAACGTGATGAGCCTGCTCCGTCACGGTGTCAGCCTAATGAAAGACACCAGTTTGCAGTGCTCTCGCATGTTCTGAGCTCCGGAAAAGCTGTCAAAACTCTATAAACATGTAAATGCGCCGACCCCGTATCGGAGTCTTTTCTCGGTGGGGGTGGTGGTGAGCTGTAGCAACAGGCGTTATAGCCTGGCGATCAAGCTTGGCAATTGTTCCGCCCGAGCGTCTCTTATAGTATCACTGTAGTGTTTCAGCACATGTCCATTAGACCAATCTCTTTTAAGAATGTGATAACGAGACGTAAACTTTCTTTGCGGGTTCTAACTGATCCTCCAGGGAACACAAGGTGCTGCAGGCACGCAAGCGGAACGTCCCTTTTTGCAGATTTTCCAGCAAAGCGTTCCTTTCACCTTATAATTTTGGGCACGACCACAGAAAGTGTTCTGTTGTCTCCTGTCTCGCCGAATGTCGTACAGTTCGGATAATTCATACGCCCCGTCTTAAATAGCCACGCTGGTGTACTAGCAGATCCTGTCCTTTTCCTGTATAGAAGTGAGGCTTCCCCTCGATGAAATATCTTGTTACGCATGGCATACGTGATGGAACCCAAAGTGACCCAAAGTGATTTAGAATGTCGGATTTTTAAACTTCATTACTGTTTGCCATGTCAAGCAAAAAATGACGTTTTGTGCCATGCGCCGCAGCCGTGGTTTACCAGATTCCCTCGTCATGCGCTAGGAAATATGTTGGAAAAACCGACAGGTGCTTAGGCGAGCGCTTAAGGGAGCCCCCTAATAACGTTCGTAACACTGCACAAGGCCAATAGGGAATCCATGGCAGTGACTGCAGCTGCGTGCCTCTCTTTGACCGGGCTGAAGTTCTGGCCAGACACAGTTTGCAGGCCACGCGGGAAGTCATAGAAGCTGATTTCATCAGAATACAGGGCAGTTTGCGCGTTAGTTCCCCTTCTATCGCGCATGCACATGAACAGATGGTGATATAGTAATGTGCGTTTGTTTTACACGTCATTAAGTACTTAGCACAAATGACTTGCTGTTAGGGCGCCTCTTCTGTCCTCTTGTGGTGGTGGTGGTGGTGGTGAATTGTAGCAACAGGCGGGTTTAGCCTGGCGAACAAGGCCGGCAATTGCTCCGCCCGAGCGTCTCGCACAATACCGCTGAAGGGTTTCACCACATGTCCATCAAAGCAGTCTCTCTTAAGAATTCAATGAGGAGACGTGAAGTTTCTTTGCGGGCTCTTCTTCTCATGCCGCCTTATGTGTGTATGTATAAGACTTGGCTACGGCAATAAACAACGTTGGAAGTCAGCGCAGTATGTGTCGTCTCTCTTAGTCTTTGTCCTTCGCGTCGTACGTGGTTTTAAGGATTTATGACCAACTAGCCCGAGCCTGCATCCGTGTTAGCACACACACATACACGCGCGCACACAAAGGGTGTTGACGTGCCCACAGTTTATATGAAACAAAAATTTCCCAACTTCAGGCAGCGTTGTTTAGAGCCTTGTCGGCGAGCTCCGTCGCTAAATCATAAAAAGAAAAGTGCCACAAGTGAGGATATCGAATTACTAAATAATGTGAACGAGTAATCATCGTATAATAAGAACGCCGATTGCTCGCAATTAACGTTTGGTATCGTTATGTAATGAGATGGCAGAAAAGAAAAAGAAAAGATCACAGAAATAACTCGAAGAGTGAACAAGGTTAACAGTCAGCAGAATCATCTTGATTAAAGTGCCATCCACAGGACGAACACAGGACGAAACAACCGCCGAAAAGGTTACACCTAAATGAACAGATGTGCCGTCAGGCGAATGCACCAGCTGACAGCATCGCGGAGCTGCCGTCAAGAACTTGGCAGAACGTGACGGCCGTATTCGTATTCAAATGGGTGCGTTCTGTGTGAGATCTGGGTTGACGGTCCTCCAGACTGAACGGTTCGTTACCTCTTCGCGCGACGCAGTCTATTTTGTTTTACACGCAGTCGCGCTTTCGCGCTTTTCGTCGGCTTTGTTCGGACTCTGTTTCGCTCACTCGTCAGCGCACGTCCCATTATCATACCACGTGCGAGCCTATTCCCGCTTTTCAATTTGCTGGGACAACACGCGCTACGACGCCTTTATTCGATTAAGCGGCCCGGCAAAGGCAAGTTACTTCAGAAGCATTGGTAAACCTATAGCGTTCTGAGACAGCACCTCTTTAATTCCTTCGTGCCTTTCGATTTTCTTATTTGCACTATAGAAACCACCGACGCCGCATTCAATCAAAGGAGCCAGAAAGCACTGGGAGTCTCTATTTGCTGCTCGGATGCTTTCGTGGCTCTCCTGTCTTTTTGTACCAGGCTCGAAAACAAGAACTATGCATTGTCGGAGTGTTAGACCAAACGTTCTTCGTGTTACGCGTGCGCCTGCCGTACTACAGGGAGCAGTTTCTCGCTGATATCGACAGCGACGCCACGCGCAAAACCACTAAAGCGGTTCATTCATCCTTGAAGAACCGTCTTCTGAGTGTTTCGCAATGTTTCGCTTCCTTTCTTTATGGCTTCGTAGCCGCCACCGTAGCTTCACGTGTCGCGCACACTTGAAGCGACAAACTTGAAGGGTACACTTGACGGTTGCTGGACAAACAAGCATTTCCTACACCCATGGAGAACGTTAGTATCATGTGACTGCTCGAACGCAAGAAGGAACAACTCAAGTTTTCTCGATTTATTCTTACAATCGAGAGGGAGTGCCCGTCAGTACTAAATGTGAAAAATTACTAAAAGCCCGGTGCCCGAGTTAACCCTGCGCCGTACTTTGCGGTCGCGTATGACCGTCAGCGACACCTGTAATTTATTATTCACAATGAAGGCACATTGATTTCTACGTTATGTTTCAGAGATATTTAACATATTCAGCCACCAAAATTCACAGGCTGAAGTGCTTCCTTTTGCAATGCACGCACAACACCATAGTCAGTTCATAGTCACGTTCATAGTGAGTTAATATGTTGCAAGAGAACTGCTTGTTGGCCTAGTTGGTGCTTGCTAAAAGACACGTTTTTTGCCGCAAGTTAAAACACACACAAAACAAACAAACACGCACAATATTTGTGTGTGTTTTAACTTGCGTCAAAAAACATGTATTATAGTCAGTTAAGCTACTGTACCGAGTCCTGGGGTAACACCTCTTCGACATGCTTAGAACCCTTAATACGATTACAGAAAATAGGTCTTAGTATTATTATTCATTCAAAACAAATGGACCCGATCAGGCCTATGCTGCAGCCTTCCCACGTTTCACCTATTAAATTTGTCTACACACCAGAAATAACTTGTGTAATTCATCATATGAAGCAGTTTAATTGCCCTATATCGAATAGTGTTTTTGTAACACCCAAGATGAACACAAGGGCTGTAACAGCCAATCATTTTAGCTCACCCATATGCCGATATAGTTATGGTGAATGGCTAATTAAGTTCTGTGGCGCTCTCGTAAAAAATTCCAATAATAGCAATTGAGTAAGGATGTTGAGCGTTCATTTAAGCGTTATTTATTAGATCTCTAAAAAAACAAACCAAAAAACAACACTATGAAATGAATTAACGAAAATAAAAATGAGGACTTTCACTTATTTAGTTCATATCATGAATAATTCAGTTCGAGCCCAAAGCTTGAGCTAGCGTTTTCTTCATGGTCTGTTCAAATATTTGATGGGAATGTGATGTGTATGGCCGCCCTGTTGCTGTATATCATGCCCACTTTGCCAATGACCCTCTACTAGCCTTGTTGTATGGGTCCAGACATTGGTGTGCACTGATATTGTGCACAAGACAAAGAATAATAATAGTTAAAATAAAAAATAGGAACATGCCGTATCGACACGCTTGGTTCAGTGGCACTGTTGAAATTTTCAGGTGTATATATATATATATATATATATATATATATATATATATATATATATATATATATATATATATATATATATGTGTGTGTGTGTGTGTGTATGTGTGTGTGTGTGTGTGTATGCAAATACTTATGGTCCTCAGGTTTTCAGAACGCTTTCAATCGCCAGTATTATAGGACCATTGTAGAGTCCGTCCCTGGCGAACAAAGCAAATCGAGCGCTAATTCAGCCCATGAAGCACGTCGGCCTAAGTGACCGTCTGCATTCGTGCCATGTGTCCTGTCTTTGCACGTATTGTTTACCTGTTTACTTTCTTACTCCTTCCCTGTTTCTGCCGCCTCTCTTACCCACTGTGTAGAGCAGCAAACGGGACACTTGTATGGATGCCCTCCGTACATTCCTTCTTTTAGCATTTTCTCTCGCCCTGCACTTCTCCGTACTGCTGGATTAGCCAAGTGCTAGTGATCCGAGCGTCGCCGCATGGTTTTATGACAGGTCTGTGAGAGTGATTTTTTCTTTACTTGGTATGAAAAACAAACAGATGATGGCACCAAGAGGGGCTTCCGGCTACTGATTTTCCCGTGAGAAACATAGAAATACATCCCGAGTGAAACTACATCACAAAAGTTAAAGAAACAAAGTACAAAATGATGTTACAATAAATGCTCAAGTCACGTAGTGTCATCGCAGAGGAAATACAGTTTAAAATGTTGCAGGCACTACAGATACACAGCAGATGTACAAAGGGTCATGAAAGGGAAACATTTTAACAAAAAAATTAAAAAATAAAGTCATCGGACTCTCTATAGTCAGCTATAGCATTCTTGGGTAACCTGCTGCATATACCTTTTTTTTGCCGTCTGTAATTAACGAAACTGCAGACGCACACCAGCATGCACACGAAGTGGGAATGTCGCTGTCAACCTCGATGCCTAATGATACCACGACACAGTATGTCTGGCTGTAATCACTGCAGATGCCAGTGCAGGTGGCGCGTACCTAGTGAGCAATGCTGTCTGCTCGGCGAGACCGCAACCATAAAGTTTCTCACTATATTACCTAGAGGGAAATCTGGCGCTGCTGCGTTGTAGTATGCATGGGAATGCCGGTATATTGTGACTTCGGATTGGCATCGTTCTCGGAGAGCCAGGCAAGCACCGTTCCGTCTGTCACAATGATTCATTTTCTACTAAAACTGCAGGTAAAACGTTGTTTTAGCTTTATTATTACACAAAAGCATGTTTTGCTTAACTATGAGAACTTGTTATTGCATGTACAATTATATGATACGTAAAAAGCATCAGCAGGCCGCTAAAGTTGGAGGACAGACGACAAGATTCGTGCTCGCTTTGGAACAGTTTGTCGTCTATGCTTGCTTTTCTTGGCTTGGTTATGCATTGTAGGTGAGTAAACTTCACTGGAAGGTTTAATATCCGTGAATGGAAACATTTTATGAAGATTTTACTTTAAGAACGCGTTATTTGTGTAGCCATATCCACGTTTTAGACGAAGCCTCTTACAACACCAGCCAACACAAGCCTCGCACACACATATACCTGCAGTCATTCCCATGACGGCACAGCGCACCTTAGAAAACGCCCACAGACAGCGGTGCCAGATTTCCCTCTAGGTTTATTGTGAGAAACTGCATGACCGCAACCAACACATACCTAGTGGCCCAAGCTAACAGACAATTTTGGTCAGCGGGTATGTGCCACTGTTTATTAAGCGAGATTGTTCGGCCATCAAAAGTGGACGAAGTGCCTAGTGAAAGCTATCGCTCTGAAATTAGCAACAAATCACTACTTCAGAGCAAGGATGCATGTAATGTGCGCACATCGCATAAAAATGCAACTCTATATTCACCGGCAGCAATAAGCATTCACTTCTAGTTGTAGTATTTATCAGTAATATGAGTGACTTCCAAAAATTCTTCAAGAGCAACAACTGTACGTTTTGGAACAGCAGCTGCGGGCAACGGTCCCAATAGCTTCTTTAGACCCGTCAGTCTGCGATCAAGCGTTTGGTACATGCACTCTTGAAAGAAATAGCGCTAGTTACAATGTAGCTGTAGAATAAGGGACCGAGAATGTGTTACACAGAGAACGTACAAACAGGGAGAATGTGGCCAGAAGTATTTACGAGAAAAAAAAAAGAAAAGGCCGAAGTGAGAATGAACACTTAAATGCCCTAAGAAAACTTGGAAACAATAGTACACTGTACGCTGAATTTCCAAGAGAAGGAAAATTTATTTAAGCTATTCCATGTGCGCTGTTGTAAGCGAAAATAAAGAAAGAACACAGAAGCATTGAAAACGGCAACCGTGATTATACCCTACTAACGATAGTTATTCTTCGAATAAATGTCCATTGAGCTTATTCCTTGTCCAGTCACTGCAGCCACCGGCTCATACCCATTTGTTCAATATGAAACAACTCGTTTCTTGATTTGATAACTGTGGTTACACTTGGTAATACGTTGCAAAGCCGCCACTTATGTAGTACCCTGATACGGGCGCTTTTAAAGTAATAAGGTGGCGCAATCAAGAATGCCATCACCCTCCCCACAAAAGAAAAAAACAGAAAGAAAGAAAAAAAACGACTGAAGTCGTTTGAAGACGACCAAGAGCTGTGCGCCAACCTTTCACTCGATTTCGATATCGAATCGCGCCTTAGGCATGTACCGGGAGGCAAAAAAGTTTTTAAACTTCGGTCGCTCGTCACTACTGCCACACAGCTAGGGCTGTGCCATAATCAAATTCGTTTATCTGTGCGTAGAAAGCCCATAAATTGTGCCATCGGTATCGTGAAACTCACGTTCACCACCACAGAGACCTCAGGTATACTGTCTGTCGTGCGTAAAAGGAAAGCTAACAGTGTCGCATCTAAATCACTTTAACGACTTCGAAGTTTGCACATCGGGCTGGAAATGAAAATGCGAAGAAAAAGCCACGCAGAAAGCACAGGGCACGTACCTCGCCGTCGCAAGGCTCAAGAAGGCGCGTGTTCGAACGAAAATGTGACGATGAGGCCCCCGCGTGGAGTTCAAACTGAGTTCAATAACGAGCCGAGGTCGTCAGAAAGTAATTTCCAGATTTATCGGTTGTCCGCAGAAAGCTGCACGCTCATTGCAGCCGGGTTATCGCTTTGCCATCAAAAGCGCGAAATGTGTGCGCGAACATGCCCTTTTTTAAATTTTCAGTGACTACCAGCCGTGTAACTAATGTCGGCTAGCGTACGGGAGCTTGCTCGAGCCCACGACGGTCTCAGCGGGGCATCGTCAACAAACCGTACGCCAGGCTCAGCGTTTCCACGAGCGAGAAGATGGATGGTCACTGGAAATAAAGCTGACGGCGAAGCGTTGCAACACCATTTCTTGGAAAGGAAATAATAATAATAAAAAAGTGTGGTAACTTCAGGATCGCTTCGACCTCTTTGTCCCATTCCTGATAAAAAAAAAGAGATTACGCCGCAGAATTTACTGAACAAAAGTGACCTCGGTCGGCCGCCCCTTGAGTTACGACGTAAGCACGAAGTGCACCATGTAACAGATGAATCTGTGTCGCCCGCCCCATGTCGTCATCCAGGCGAAATTGCCGGGATGACGACAGGTGTGACCTTGAAGTGAAAACGTACGGGGCCGTGACAGCGGACGCATTCGCATAACATGCTCACGAAGTCCGATGCGGCGCAGATAAGTCGTCTACGGTTTACTGAGGCACCGCCGGTCGGCATGGTCACACACCGGACGCTGTCCATCAACGCGAGACGGCTGTAACAGATGTTCGCCTCGCGGAACCAATAAGAGAGCGGCGACCTATCGATGCGGCTAATCTCGAAACGATTACAATTTTAGCTCGCTTTGAATCTCAGATTGTGCCTCGAATCAGCGGGCGGACAAAAAAAAAAAAAAACACTTCGCGTGAAAGAAACAAGAGTGAACTCGGAGGAAAACATCCACGTGGTCGGTGGGTTTCGCGTAATTAATGGACTACGTTTCGGTGGGTAATGAATGCTCTACATGTGTGGTAGTATAAGGTGCCGAGAACATACTGTGAACGGACAAGGCATGTACCTTCGGGGGTTTGAACTAATCTATATGTATCTCGGTACAGACCATCACGTATATATTTACGCTTGCACGCCTTCATGATGGCCCCTACATGGCTCTCCCTTGCTGCGCCGTTTTCCGCGATATTAGGCGTCGTTAAAAAGCAGTCGCATCACCGCCGAGATCCAAATAAAAGATATGACAGCCGAGTGGGATCGGTGACCAGGGAAACAGCACTGATAATTAAAATTCTTATGGCCGCTTGGTGTCTATTATCATTCCATGCACGGACACAGAATGTCGTTATTTGCATAGAGTTGACCATGGACATTTGTGCCTTTGTGCCTTTGTGCTTGGGATGATGCTGCAGGTTGGGATATTCCTCAAGTCATGTCTTATATCACAGTGGAATCTGTCATTGTGTTATTCAGTATAGGATAAAAAAAAACGCGACTGAACAGAACGCATAACCTTTCTCTGATTCAAATGTGGCAGACGAGATTAGGTACGGCAGCATTTCACGTCCCCCCTAACTTGCGACTCAGGCATGTTTGCAACCTTGTTTTTTTTTTCCAGTATCGAAGCGCCAAGACAGGAGAGGCGCTTCCGGTCTTCTTGTGTGTCTCTGTGCTACAATACCATAAATATCCATAAACTAGCTGGGTTCACGCTTCTACATTATTGCTTTCATCGATTTAATGTCCAAATACACCTCATAAAATTGAGAGTTGGGCGCGTTGGCAAGGCTTCATTTCTTTGAAACGACGCCACAGAAAAACACGAACGCAGAGTACGTGGCATACCTTGTTCGCGTTCTTTTTCTTCTGAGACCATTTCAAAGAAATGAATACACGTGTTACTCCAAACGTGAGACGCTTGTGTTGTCGGCGAAGCATGTGCTCCCCACGTCATCTATTCCTGCGGCTGGATTGAATTGACGGCGGCGACAATTGGTAATTCATCGACGATAGAAAAAAAAAAAAGGTAAAGCAAATCAAAACCGGAAGACACAGACATCGTAAAAAGTATGCATAGTTTCGCCATTCGGTATGCATACTACGACGGCTATGTCCATAAAGTGAAAGCATGCATTTTGACCCCACCACTTCTGTGTTTATATCTGGCGCGTTGCTACACGCGTGTTGATCTCTCCTACACAGTATGCCGTATGCAGTCAGTCTGGCAGCCATTTTCCTCAGTGTGTCAAACAATCACGACTCCGTGCCGAGTCCTCAGCCAAGGCACCGATACACGAAGAAATATTCAGTAGTCAAGTAGCTTTAATCTTCAGAAAGAGCCAGCCTTCTTTTTTCCGCTTATTCGAAACTCTCTTGCTTTTCGCTGAATTGTACCTGTCACATATTTAATCGCCCGAATGGAGAACCCTGCGTATGCTTACAAAAATTCCAAACTCTCTATCTGTGTCTCTCCGTCTCGCTCATTTTGTTTAAAGTGCACCCATCTTCCGCGAAGGATCGGTGGAAGCGCGTCTCTAACTTGACATAAATTTCCCGCGAACTTGACGTGAGACGGCCGAGACTTTCCACATCTGGATCGCAGTCAGCATTGACAACGCTGCACAGAACGTGCGGTGTGCACACCACCACGAGACAGAGTTTGTACCAGTGCGTGCTAGCACGCAGCGCCCGCGCCCTTTGTCCCAGACACTGCAGCATCCACGGAAATAGTCGGTCGGCGAGTTTACTTTGTTGGAACGCCACGAATCGCGTCCCTCTTGCTTGGATTCGCCGCTATTTCTGCTGCCTTCGCTCACCGCCCTTCTCCGCTGAACCGTGTTCGTTCGCTACTGGCGCACACGTCGGCCGCCCAGCGGTTGTCACTCTCGTCGCTACCGTTGCTTCTCCACTCGGGAGGCCTTCGCGTTCGAGACATCAGGTATGCGCGCGAGGGCGACGCCGGCGGAAGATAAATGACAGCCCGATCGTTCTTTACCGCTACATACGTGCCATGGCTTACCGAGAGGCACAGCGCACGTAGATCTCTTTTTTTTTTCTTGAGACGAGATGTCGCGATTCGAGTGATTTACATGTTTCAACATGTGACACTATCGACGAGACACTAAATAAAGGGAACGGCCGCGTCCAAATGTGCGATACGCGACGTGGCACCGAAATAAAATCACAGATAACGGTCGAACGTGAGCGTAATTGGCATGGATTACGAAGGTCGATTACTTCAGCGGCGCTTTACTGCTGGTAATGAGTGGTGTAGCCAGAATACGCGTTCACTGGTTCGAAAACGACCCCTAAATCTTTCCTCCTCGTGGCATTTTCTTGTGTCTGCAAGGCGCCGTGGTTGCTCAGTGGCTATGGTGTTGGGCTGCTGAGCACGAGGTCGCGAGATTGAATCCTGGCCACGGCGGCTGTATTTCGATGGGGGCGAAATGCGCAAACACCCGTGGTACTTAGATTTATGTGTACGTTAAAGAACCCCTGGCGGTGGAAATTTCCAGAGACCTCCACTACGGCGTGCCTCATAATCAGAAAGTGGTTTTGGCACGTAAACCTCCACAATTTCAATTTCTTGTTTTTGCGTTTCTTCCTAAAATTCAGTGGATCATATCTGCCACACCAGATTTTTCCTAAGAAATGTCACTAAGTGATGTCAAAAAGAAACAAAGCCTTAGAAAATGGAAAGAGGGAACGATTGGCGACTCATGTGCGGGATTTGCCTGTGCACGAGCACTGTCGCCGCAGCGTTTATAAACGTTTATGTACGTGCCGTTAGCCGCCTTGACGAACTGAAAGTAGGTCCTTTTCTTCTTGTATATATAGGGCTCGTGATGCACGCGAACGAGACAAATGTTTGGAGAACGGCCAGCACTTCAATTTGCGCATTGAATGCCACTACACGCCACTTAGAAACAGCTAACGAAGTGGCATATGGTAATTGGTGTACTCGTTTCCATTTTCCTTTTTCACCGTTCCATTCTCTGCTGGGGCCAGAACAAACGCAAAAAGCTCCGTAAGCAATTATTCTCCGGGCGTGCTACCCGTCACAAGAAGACGTCCTCAACAAAGTACGGTTGAGTCCATAGGCATTGGTGAAGTTAGGAGCTCGTTTGTTTACGCAAATAAATGGTAATGCGCGGCGGGATGCTGTATGTAGTGAGGACGCGGTTCTACTGAGAGTGCGCCATTGTTTGGACGCCGTTAAGCACGTCGCATTCTGAAAGAAGCAAGCGAGGACGTAAGCACGGGTAAATTGTATTTCGCGCGTCCATTAGTGAAACACATTTTTCTTAGCGCGTCGATTAATACCTCCGTTCAAAAAAGCTCCCTGCCGTTTCCTGCGCGTGCTCGCCCTATGCAATAATTTGAGCAGCAGTGCCTGCTCCGCAGATGTTACTGCCAGTTTCGTAATTTGATTGTCTCGTTCATCGAGTTTGTGTCGAACTGCCCCGAAAAAGCGCGTCGACGCAATGACGGAGAACGAGTACCAGCCTCGAGTATTACTCTCACCGACGGCGGAACTCTATACTAGCTTAATGTGCCTCGAGAAAACTGCGTTCTTAACAAGAGACGCATAGATTTTCCGACTTAAATAACGTGGTTACCAGAACTTGCGTACAACCTATGCATGGACACGGGAATCACTGTGTCCTCTATATGGTGTATGAAATGGGCCGCTGAAGAGTGTTGTAAGAAGCGCTGTTTTCACGTTTCATCAGACTCTCGTGAAGATGTAGCTCGGTTCTAAAAGCACTAAAAAATTATGTGGATTTCAGTGTAATTCGCGAGGTTATCGTTCCGACTGTGATAAGCCAAATCCTATCAGCACTGATGACACGTAACAGCCGCCACAATGTGGATGCACTGAAGAGGAGCAAGACGACATGTTCCCGATTGCTAGATGGTCGCCATCTTGGCCATCGTTGGCCTATGCGTAAATATATTGTAAATAGCCTTGTGCACCAGCTGCACGTAACACTATTGCTTGTCATACGAAGGACCACTGGTATGAATAATGCCTTAGGACAATACCAAAACAGGAGATTCTTGGTACTCGTCTGAACGCTTTAGATAGGAGCCCTATCTCAGCGCAAAAGCCGCTTATAGACATTGGTTGTGCCGCAAGAAACCAAGATTAGCTTTTTCAAGGCTGTGTGGCATTTTCTTTTCCGCAGTATATTAACCAACTTTGTGTATCTTAGTTTCTTTGACAACATCTGCATGCTTCTGTTGTTTTTGCGCTTATATAATGTTCTTTTTTCTTTATCCTTTCTTTTTTCTTCTATTCTCTCCGTGATGCACAGATTCGCTTTGTTAGTGTTTTGTTATTTCGTCAAAGACTTGTTTTGAGAGTGTCTTGTCATTTCATTACCCTTTGTTGTCGCTTTTCTTAGTCAACACCGTAATGTGCAAACACAGTTCCACATTAATTAAAATTGAAACAACTTACGTGCACCTTTATTCCTGGCCTTGACGAGGAAATCTATACAAAGACGCAATGAAATTTTATTTGAGCTATGCATAATTCACATTAATTTTAATGTATTTGTTAACCTATTCACAATTTTAAGGTTCCTCCAACGTGTAAAAAGGCTATGTGGCAAGTTTCTTGCGCTTAAATTAGAATTTTGAGGCAGCGTGCTTGCCGCAGCACACATGTCACGTTGGGCCTTACAGAAATTTTATACCGACATTTCAGCGCCTTCCTCTGGCCAAATTCGCCATATTTTTATTTATCAAGGACTGACTCGGCGAGATGTCTTCGTTTACTTGCTCGAACCAAACTTTCTCGAACTGTCGTCTCCACCGGCTGCATCCTACATTAAAGCTACGTATTCCATCGCACTTCTCACGTCGTGATGCAACTTTACTGTGCGACCTCTGGTTAGCAGTGGCTTTTACGAAAGCCTACTCCGTCCTAGCTGGAATGTCCAACGAACCTGTCTGTGAGCCATGCAACTGTGAAATGGTCAAAATGGTCAGAGCACGCCCCTATAGAGTCATTTTTCTCCCAATAGGTCGGGCCACTGTCCGAGCGCTGCACATACAGGAGGGGCCGAGTGACCGGTGGCCATGAAAGGGCGTGCGCGAAAACAATTCGCATGCTGAATCATCGCCACAGAGCTACCACCTGGAGACGACCCTTGCCAGGAAAGTATAAAACGGGTATTGGACAAAGATAGCCACGCATTGATATAAAGAAATGCCGCGCTTCAAGTGACCAGCACATCCTTCTGCACTCCGCTGACCTCAATACGAGGGAACGTCTGTGACATATGCCAGCGACCTTCTCCGGTATATGGCCGAAATCAGGACGCCCAAGGCTCTCGTTTTGAACCGCAGGTCAGTACGAATGTCGCCGAAGGATGTCTCACGCATCCTTGGATTATTGTATGTCGGCCGGTATACAGATGGAAAGGCGATACCCATCGTCAGCGGCGTCATAAATCATTGCGTGCACTTGACCCGCCTTCCCCACGTGTTTTTCCTTTCTTTCTTTCTTTTTTTTGCGGTCATTTGCACTTATGGTATTTTTCCCCCCATATTCGGCTTGCATTCGTGTTCTGGTCGTCACTAAAGGCAAACTGTTGGCGCACTGGACTACATCGATAGCAATCATAAAACACGAATGTTACTCACAATTGATACCGAACGTATCCGCTCCAGAAAACAACTGGGCGTCGCCAAGGGCGCATGATTGAATAAGCGATGTTGTGCGATGAAACTCGGCTCTCCTTTGAGTTTGATTCGGAACAAGCGCATGTTTTGGAACTGAGCCGCCTGGCTGCAAAGCGGGAAGGTCGTCCTTGAAGAACAGCTGCGCGCATGCGCGGGTTTCTATGAGTTCGCAAGATACACATGTAGCTGCGCGCTATTTGACGCTCATTAGAGCGTGATTACGCATACCGACCTGCGTTGCCTTACCTCTGTCCGTGCACGGAACTCTAAAATTTATTTAATGAGGCCAGGTTTTATCGCCATACTCGTGTTACAAGAGGCCTTCATGGAGGATAAGCTGTTTTCCTGCGCCGTCTGCATGCTGGTTCAAGCTGCTGATTATTCCCAGTATCAATTTGTGGAGGTATCGACGACTGAACTTTCAACATGAGTTTTTCTTTATTGTTGTTCTTTCTTTTTAGTACGCAGCTTTAGTGTAAAATATCTGTCCCCTTCGCCAGACGATACCCACTTTAGTAAAAAATGTTCTGAATGCACGTTCTCTTTTGCAGTCTGATTATCTGTGCCAAACAATATGGCTGCAAGTCATTTAGTTTTCCTGAAAATGAATTTTAAAGACTGGTTGCGTGTTCCCGACTCATGAATTTTTATTGGCCACCCTGTGCTGGAACGTCAGAGATTACACCAACACTGTCGCTGAAATCGTCACTGTCTAGTTTGGAAAATCTGTAAAAACTCCCTGCGTTGTCAGTGGGCATAATCAGCTTCGCTTCATTAGTGTTAACGCCACGTGTACTGCGTGTTTAGCACGCGTTCTGCTCGTTTACATTATGGTAGTGTAGGATCTGTCGTCATTGACTCATCGTAACGTCACATGAAGCCGCTACCCGATTCGGTTTCGGAATCTCGTTTATTGGATATTTAACATTATTGATGAATTTCTAAGCAAATTGAACCATCCTATCGGTGACAGGACTGTCATCACCATTTGAAGATGACATCCTAATATGGTTAAAAATATGCTGGAGTTGCCCTTTAAAGAATTGTTCGTTGCTTGCTAAATTTTTGTCATCATCATCATCATCATCATCATCATCATCATCATCATCATCATCAGCCTGGTTACGCCCACTGCAGGGCAGAGGCCTCTCCCCTACTTCTCCAACTACCCCGGTCATGTAGTAATTGTGGTCATGTTGTCCCTGCAAACTTCTTAATCTCATCCGCCCACCTAACTTTCTGCCGCCTCCTGCTTCGCTTCCCTTCCCTTGGAATCCAGTCCGTAACACTTAATGACCATCGGTTATCTTCCCTCCTCATTACATGTCCTGCCCATGCCCATTTCTTTTTCTTGATTTCAACTAAGACGTCATTAATACGCGTTTGTTCCCTCACCCAATCTGGTCTTTTCTTATCCCTTAACGTTACATCCATCATTCTTCTTTCCAGAGCTCGTTGCGTCATCCTCAATTTAAGTAGAACCCTTTTCGTAAGCCTCCAGGTTTCTGCCCCGTACGTGAGTACTGGTTCTTGTAGCTCTCCATTACGGTGCTGTTGTAGCCGTACTATTTCCGCGGTAACGGCCAAATATAGTGGCTTCTCATAACTTCCAGAACCTTCCGTAAACAAGCTGTAAGTTTGTAAAGAAAACGTGGCGATATGATGCGTAGTGTATAAGAAAAGCCTAGTCGCCGTGACGGCCTCCCTAGAGATTATGCGCCTGCCGAGAGGCTATTGGCACCTCCTCGGTGTTTGGCTCGCCCACATGTTCGACTCTGAGTACCGGGAATTCGAACGAAAGCAGGACTTTCCTCGCCAGCTCTCAAGCAACTATCTCTACTCATGCTGCACGAGACATACGAGGACCATCTCCAGATTTACAATGGTGGCTCGATAACTGTGGGTGGATCTACAGGAGCCACGAAGATGGAGCATATTCACCGACTCGAAGGCAGTCCTGCGTTGTTTGCTATCCGCGGTATGTCGTGGACAACAAGACCAACTAGTGCTAGAAATAAGGCAGCTGTATCACCAGCTAGCAGAGAAAGGACACGACATCACTTTTCAGTGGCTCCAAGGTCCCTGCGATACCAAGAGCAACCCAAACGCCGATGAAGCTGTTAGGAGGGCTCACGAAGGTGCCATGAAGGAACCCATCCCGCTATCAAGAACTGATCCAGCAACAAAGCTTCGCATACTATTGCGTTATGCCACACGATTCATGTGGAACACGCCAGGTTTCCGACAGACTCGACTACACCACCTGGATCCCTCCCTCCGACTACGCATCACATCTGGACTTGAGGCAACCGCTGAGACAACTTTTTGAGACAACTGTTCTCTGCCAACTACAACTAGGAGTGTCTTTCACGAATGTATTTGCTTGCCGCATAGGATTGCCTGAGAGTGCTGCCTGTGATAGTTGCGGCAGCGAGGCAACAATATGAGCATATCCTCTGGCATTGTCTTCGCTACAGCTCCCAGAGACAGTCGCTTGTGACGGCGTTGGAACGCCTCGATGACCAGCCGCTTTCTGAGCAGACAATCTTGGAGTGCCGGCTGATGCGACCTTCACAACAGAAGGCGATGAAGCGCTACTGAGGTTTCTCCGGTCAAGCGACCTGCTTGAACGGCTTTGACACTCCTGCGTTCCTTTGCGTGTGTGTGTGTTTCTTTTTGCCCCTCTCCCTCTCTTTTCATGTGTGTGTACCATTTTTTCCTTTTTTTAAAGTTCTTTCTGTCTCCCTTACCCCTTCCCCAGGGCACGGTAGCAAACTGGATATCTATCTTCCGGTTAACCTCCCTGCCTTTCTCATCTCTTCTATCAATATATATATATATATATATATATATATATATATATATATATATATATATATATATATATATATATATATATATATATATATATATATATATATATATTTTTTTTTTTTTCACGTGTGTACGCAACATAGTAGCACAACGCAAAGGAATTAAAAGTTGAACTATATGAAACGTTTGACGCAATAGGACTTGATCCAGAAACGACGATGGCAGTGCCACTTTGCTCACACAAAAACCTTGGTAGCTGCACCTCTTCTTGACGTTATGCTCTGTAGCGTTCTATGTAGGGGTTTATTGCTGACGTCATCAAGACTAAGAAGTTGTTCCCGCTGAAAATATGCTCCTTACCTCTATCTGTCTACCGCCAACGTCTCTGTGGAAGCTCGTATAGAACTCTGCGCACCTTCTGCAACGTCACGTGAATAGGTTTCATGCAATGAGCACAGCAAGACGTCACGCTTTACGCTGCTCGAACTAGCTATTGTTCCAGAAGTTCCTTGCGCACAACACAGTTAAGTATACTTTCACAAAATATAATGGTATCGTAGCGACTCAAAACAAAACCTGGCTTATCTGTTGGGCAATATTTACAAGCAATTTCGAAAACGCAGCCCAGGGATCGAGAGGCTTCCACAACACACTAGATGGATGCACCTTGAATAAACGCGGATTTTCAAGTCAAGTGATAATGCTTTCTGAAAAGCCCAGTTACGAGACTGACTGCGGTTGTAAGGCTGCAAAATGTATACTTGCAAAAGCTTTCCCAGATTTGAAAATATCAACGCGTGCACCTCCCACGCGACCATCTCGTTGTTCAGGTGCACACAGAAATTTAATTAACGGCTTTAAAATAAAGCAAACTGCCATGGCTGGAAGGACAAATCCATGCAGCCCATAAGAGAAGCGCAAGGTAAAGCTTGGAGAAAAGACTGCAATGTATACGCAAAGAGCCGTTGCCTGTAATCAGCGATGACAACACCTGTAACTTACTTGCAAGGAAAGCGCCATCGCTCTGCATAATTTATGGGTGCGTGACTGCGATTAAGGAGTAGGCGGACATGCAGACACACCCCAGGGGAAGAAGAGAACCCGGTCAAGCTAAGCCAAGCCAACCAGAGCTGAGGCTACGAAACCCAGAGCATGAAGAATGGACCTAACAGTGAGGACAGTTCTTGAACAGGTGCGGGCGAGAGCGCAATTTCACGCGCCGCAGGAGAGATTAATGAGAAAATCACAGGCACGCGTGGCACATGCAAGCAAAAAAAAAAAAAAATGTAGACTCTTCCGTTTTGATGAATACATGTAAAGACCCTAATTTTCTTTTTCCTTGTCTGCTTTCATTATTATTACTTTTTTTTTTGACGGCGACCGTGAACATGCATCTCATTTTACAGCATACAAATGTAACGTATGTCACCGAGGGGGTAGCTCCAATGCGCGTACTTCATTGCGCGCAGTTAAAGTTATTGGTCATGACTCTGCGCAGAGGCCAGAAGTACTGAATGTGAAGCTTGTGGGTGTAAAGAGATTATCGCGCGCCTACTCAGTGAATGTTCTCGCCTGAATGCACGAAGAAAAGCGCTCTCGAAGCTTTACAAACTCGATGAACTTGAGAAATGTACCAATACGGAAAGCATTATCCTTAGACATTGGTGTCCCAACCGACTAGAGCCCGAGTTGGTTTGAAAGGACATGTGATATCAGCATTTTTTAATTCTTTAAACAGTAGGACTGCACAAGAGACTGTAATCGCTGTGACGTGCCTTCGTCTGGTTTGTGCGCACAGTTTATTTTTGTATGTTCTTTCCTCCTCCGTTTTTGCACCCTTTCTCCTTCTCTTCAGTGCAGAGCTAGTATTCAACCAGTGAGTTTCTCTATTTAAACTCTCTGCTTTTAACCTCTATTTCACCTTGCGACATGTTATATGCCAGTCACTATAAATGTAACGTTCAACCTATCGCAAGAACGTTTAAACAATTTTGGAGCGAAAGATACCGCACGTGAGTTGGACGAAAGTGGCAATATGAAAATATTATAATGGCCACTTGCGGCGCTTTCGTGCATAGCGTACATGGGCTGACATGGGATGGGCCTCTTTTGAAGTCAGAGAAGCGCAGATCAATATTTGCTTTGAAGAAAGGCTCAGGAACATGGATCAAAATAAATGTGCGGCTAAAGTGCACAAGTATCTGTACCTGAAAATCATGGACACCGAATGGAGGAAGATGTCAATAAAGTTGGCAACTAAGTACAGGATAATTGAAAGCGCAAATTGAAAACCAGGTGTCACCAGAACGAAAGTGAGAGAAACGGAGAAGCGAATTGGATGCAAAGAATGGAAACAAAGAAGGCCATGGAGATTTGCAAGAATGAGAAGAAAGAAATTAGAAGGGAAAGTTTGTACCAGAACACGAAGGTATTTGAGACTAGAGCCGGTTGCTTAAGGACAAAAACGCACCGGAGCAAATATTCGCAAGCAGATGAGGCATGTGTATGCAGCACAAAAAAATCCGCAGTCCACTCAGCGCATCCTGATGGAATGCGAAGGGATTCATCCATTGAGACTCGTAGGTGACGTGCACCTCCTGGAATCGCTTGGACTTAAACTGGACGGAAGCGTCAACCGGTCAGCAGTCGAGAAAAGCAATCACGTTCAGAGTATTGATGGGAAAGAAAAGTAAGGAAAAGATTGATACGACCAAGCAGCCCAGGTAACCGATTGTCACCGCCCCGTTTCTAAGGGATTGCCAATGAATCATAAATCATCGTTATCATTATCATCAGCATCGTCTCGTGCCGCTTGCCTCGCGATGTGCGCCGCGTAGTGTCGGTATGTGCACACTCTGCATTGCAGTTGCGTGTTATTACACCAGGTGGCACGCCATGTAAGAGTTCATAGGTAGCGGTACAAGGTAGGTAGAGAAGTTTTGAGAAAGAGAAAGAAAGATTAAGGAGGTGTATACAAAGACGCCCGAATGAAAGGCACGTATAGCATACTTGATGAACTCAAGCAGGCTAGGTGACTTCTTGTCACCGCCCTGTTCCAAAGGAGATGCCAATAAATCATCACCACCATCATCGTCATTATCATCATCATCAAAGAGGCGCCGCCAGAAGCGTACGCAACGCAAGGTCTAAGAAAAAGCTGAATATATCCCCAATCTGAACACACTGCCCGGTAATCGGATTTCTAGTCTGTACTATGAAGTATATGTGAATAACAGAGATTAGAGAAAAAATACGGACAGACGGAAGAAACACAGGACGAGTACTGACTGGCAAGGAATACAGATATCTACTTCCTTATACTTATATCCTTCCTATATAAATCTACTTTCTTATACTTATATCCTCACCAAGAAGGAATAAAGATATCTTGTAGACTAATCATGATGTTTTTGTTAGTTTTTACCGTCAGACCCATGCGCGACTGGAATATTAAACACCCCACCCCTTTGTTTCCCTCCTCTATTCCCCCCTCCCTTTTCAAGCTATATTTTTGCGTACGCACATTAAAGCAACCGTTGGCAGTCAGCGCCCGTCCTGTGTTTCTTCCGCCTGTCCATGTTTTCAGCGCTCTTTTTCTACCATGGATGCATGCCAACGACCTCGCCTTCATACTCTTTTGAACAGAATAGTGTTGCGTGGCTTTATTGGCTACGTTCAAGGGCTTTCTCAGAAGGCCCAGTGCGCAAACTTTCGAAGCCTACTGTACGCCTTGCATGCCTCGCACCAGCCTCACCCTTACGATGTCACGCCTATTGGGTCCCCGAAAGCGTGCCACTGCCAAAGCTAAACATACTTGGGACAGTTGTCACAACGAACGTACGAGCTAAAGGCAGATAGAGCGCTAGTTCACTTCCTGAAGTATACCGGCCTGCGAGATAGGTAGCGACAAAAAAGTGCTGCCCACTCGGAACATTTCGTGCCGATTTCCGTTTCGCAACTTATCTTTATTCCTTCCAATCTGCTTAAATTCGTTTTGTGTTGAGCAAGGTAGCAAATTGGGCCGTATTCTGGTTAACTTTACTGCCTTTTCTTTGTTGCTTCCTCTCCCACATTTAAAGTTTTCTATTTCTTTATAATAATATTAATAATAATAATAATAATAATAATAATAATAATAATAATAATCCCTATAGTCTTCTCCATATTCATCAAATGGGAGTTTAGTATCCAGAATAGCAGAAATATTTGCAGAATTATTAGCTAACTGACTGGTTTGTTTCAAGCCCATCCAGGACCTCGTACATAGCCCCATAACCAAAAGGCTTCTAAGGCACCGCATGAAGTATCCGCTGCGTCAATGCCTTTTTCCAGCTGTTCTTAAGCCTGTTCATAAAATATCTATTAGAACGGTACTTACGTTATCTCACTGTGCGTTTCACGGTATCTGCACCTTCTAAATGAAATTTACAATCTGACAAATGTCGTAGGAAATCTAGTGAGTCAATGGGACCTCTGAAAGACACACATATCCATGGGCTGACGAGGTGGGTGAGTAAGAAAGTAGGTTTGCCCTCCGACGACAGCAAGGATCGAGGCCAGGTTACTCTGAAATATGTGGCTTACCACCTGACTAACACCTACTACAACCGTGGATACATTAGGGAGGTTTAGTTTAATTGAAATGACTTCCCTGAGGAAGTATATAGGAAGACTCGGAGCGACTTTCAAGTTGCGTTGTACGTTTTCAATTTCCAGAAATGAAATGCCCAACAATAGAGTTGACATGTTTTTTTAACTGCAGCCTTCTGGGACGTGTACTTAATCTCTGGTTCTTTTTTATTGGTTTGTTTCCTTCTGTTTATTTTGTTTCGCTTTCTGTATTTAGCCAGGAATGCGTCGAAATAAATTATCAATTGCTAGTTAGCGCACTGTCTTGTTCTTTGCTCTGTCCCCCGTCTGCCCGCAGTAAAGAGGCGCCTTCTCATAAACACCGAAACAGAAGGCAACAGGTGAATCGGAAGCTGCGTATTTTTTCTTATTATCTGGCGAAGCTTTCGTTGCCTTTGACATACGTAGCAAAATTCTTATTCTAAATAAAGTATACAGATTACAGGTCTCTAAACGACGATCCGCCAGCGTTTACAGGTCAAGTACTAACCGAAGCCTGCTGTTATGTCATTTTCTCGATACTCTGGCCTGGATTCATTGATCTAGGAGATCCGCTTTCCTTGGGGCGCCCCCCCCCCCATTTATCTCCCTCCTTTCCCTTCCAAAATTTACCTTACCAGATAGATAGCTCAACACAGCGCAGCACACATAGTATAACTGGTCGTCGTATACGCATATAGATCTGTATTCCCCTACAAATGCGCCTGTCACCGACTTCGTTTTCTACGAAATTAGCCAATTACACAATAACCGTTACACGTAAATATCCTCACAGCAAGAAATATGCGCATTTAAAGGCCATCTTTTAATAAACCAAATTGATTTATTTGACTCTATCTCGGGTTTTGTTGATCGCAGGCGTATTTGGCCTCAATAACCCGCGTACTTCTTGCAATGCCAACTTTACCTCCTTTTTTTAAATATTTTTTTACGGCTCTTTCAGACGAATGTGATTTCGAGCGAGAGCTTTCCAGCGTCCGAAGGCTGAGGTGCTGTGGCCCGCTCACCGCAGCGCTGGACCAACTCTCACAGTGCGTCGAATCTTTAGCAAAAAAGAAATCTTCCACACGTTCAGTGATCTCATACAAACACGTATGTTTCGTATGTGTTCTCACATAATACTGCGATGTTATTCAGTGTGTGCTACACGTGTCATACGAGATTTCTTGACATATGTTCTCGTGTTGTTCAAGCTGTAGAAGGAAACTCTTCGTCTGCGGGCGACAGACATTTCCAATACCGTATACTGCATAATTATTTTGTCTTCATAATCTTACGCGTTGGCACCGAAATCGAAGCACAATTTTTCTAGTGTCACCTCTCCTGTCTACGGAACCTAGCGTTGTGCGCAGTATTGCGTATACTGCAGGCTTATCGATGACCACTGAAGTGCCCCATATGGTAGCGAAACGCACGGATAAAGGCAGAGTTTAATTGTCGCGCGAACATCAAATGCGAATTGAAATCACGGGAGCGAGAACTAACGCCCCCAGAGCCTCACGGCTCGGAGCAGCGCGCGAAGCTAGACCGTCCGAAACTCGCGCGAATCTCCACAGCGTCCTCAAAACACCATCGTTGTAACCTCCACCACGTATACGGCAATTAACCGCCCGTAATGACGAGCGCGGTAGCGGAAATAGGCAAGGCCTCGAGCTGCAACACCCTGCGACGCACGAAGTCCCAGATATCTTCCGGTTATAACGTTAGGAAGGTTGGGTAGGAAGACGATTAAGGCATAAGGAGAGACGGAGAGGCAGCTCCTTGGCAAGGCATGGGCAGAGACTCGACAACGGAACTGCCGAGGAAATCACTCGTCATCGTCTCCGTCGTCGTATGGCGCCAAATAGTCTCTCGTAATGAAGTGGAGGCGCGCGTGCCAGAGTTCTATGGGCCTTAGTGTTCGCCCTTTAAGCACGCCTTGTCGAGCGAAACACCTGAACGCATGGCCGCGTCGCTCTGAATAGATTGGCGCCACCGCGTGCGTCCTCGTAAGGTGCAGTCGTTAACCGAATTGGGGCCTCTCGCCGCAGATGGGACGGCATATGTACTAACCCGGTCTGAGGGCCTTCCTTCACTCGAGGCTGTCGAGCGAGTGACGCGTTCATTTGTCACCACATAGCGCGTGTGTGCGTGCAGAGTGAGCTATACGACCGCTGTGCCCGGCGCGATTGAGAGAATGTCTCCCGAGTCATTCCGCGGCAACTTGTGTGCGGAGCTTGTCCCCGTATTGACGGTATTATTGCGGTCCTGTCCGTTCCCACAGTTTTTTTGTTTTTTTGCCTTGTTAGTGAAAACGTGGTTCAAGTTGGTCGTCGCATGGTGAACCTTACCAGTGTGCACCCGTAAGGAGCGGCGAAGTGCTCACTTCACGGCTTCGAGTTGATAATGTCGCCAGGTTAAAGTACAGCGCCTGTTCTTAATGAACTGTCCGCAATCGACCGATTTCCCCACGCTTTTGTCGATGCTTTGTGACGGGCCTGCAAGTTGCTTAGCACTCTAGAAGAGTGCCGCGAGTGCCGCGTGCGAAATTTTTTCTCCAGTGGCCAATACAAGGCGCCTTAACAGCGGCGCGCTGTTAAGCCTCCAGAAAATTAAGCAGGATCCCGGTACTGATAGAAATGGCTCATTGACTTTACTGATAGACAATTTAAGGAGTGTTCTTTTTTTTTTAATCTAAGGGCGAGTCAGGAGGTCTTCGCTCTTAATTTTTGCTAGCCAAAATAAGGTCACACAGTTAATTACAAATACGCGTACTATTCTACGTACCTTACACTATTTTTCCACATAGTCTCCTGCTTGAATGACTGACACTACTGCGTTCCTCTGTGCGCATGTGTTTTTTCTTTTTTCCCCTCTACGACTCTTTCCACGTGTGTGCACATTTCCTTATTTTTTATTTCATATTTTTCTTATCTTTTTCTAACCTTTCTGTCTCCCCTTACGCCTTCCCCAGTTCAGGGTAGCAAACTGGATATACATCTTCCGGTTAACCTTCCTGCCTTGCTCATCTCTTTTATCTCCCTCTCTGTAGTACCCACACCAGTTCAGACATCTGTCCCATCGCAGCACTAAATTTGAGATGGCCCTGTGGTACAATTCCTTCGGCTGACTGTGGATTGTAGTACAAGTCTTCGCGGCCTTTTTCGAACTAACAATATCACCACTTCACACTTCTCAAAGCGAGACGCCTTTCTCTATACGTGGGCTGCATTTCCTTGTGGATTTCGATGGAAGTTCATTCCTTGCTCCATAGAAAACGAATCACACTTTGTTGTCGTATGCCGTGGACGTGTGAGGCACAACCGCCATCTTCAACATCTGACAGCAGCGCCGTACCGAGGAGCTACCGGCAGGTAAGGCCGGGCCGGTTCAAGAAAGGTAGTTGAAAGGTCAACTACTAGGAATGGATATGTTCACTCCGCATTTACAGCCGTAATATGGCTAACGAAAAAAAAAAAATAGGGGCAAAGACTTTCTGATTCGCCCTGGTATAAGACCAAGCGCAATTCGTGGTAATCACGCTGGCCTGAGTGTCCACAAAGAGACAGAGAGAGAAGGGATACTGGAAAGGGAGGGAGTTTACTCACTCTGGGTCTGGTTGCCTATCCTCCACTTGGGAAGGGGGAAAGTGGAAGGATAAAAAAGGAGAGAAGTTCGCGCTATAGCACGGGTGCACACGCAAAAAAAAAAAAAAAAAAAAAACGCTCATCGTTCAGTTTGTCGACAGAGCCACGCACACCTTAAGTTGAGTAGCTAGAACCAGTTTCTTTTTGTCACTAAAGCAGTATTCTTGCATCGACCATGAAAAGCTGTAGATGAGGTAAGAATGTAGATAGAGAGAGAGAAGCAAAAAAAAAGAAAAGAAAGGCAGTAAGTTTCACCAAATGAGAGTTTTTGATTTGGTACCCTGCACTCGGTGAGGACAATGGCTGCTGGAAAGAAGATACGAAGAGACAGAATAATAAATCATGAAGGGCGTTATTACAATGCGTGTTCACACAGGCTGGTGGATCGCAAGAAGCGCATTAACTCTTCTGATGTCATGATAAGTCCCGTCGATGTTGTGGGATTATTCCTACAGATCGAGGCCCGTGGTCCTGGTGGCTGGAAAATTGTTTTGGGATGTAAAATGCCATGTCATTTATTATTATTATTATTATTATTATTATTATTATTATTATTGGGCTTGAAGACTGTTGTAACCACCGATCGCGCGCGGGTAGTTACAATGAAACGTAAAACTTCTGAATTTATGTTGATAGCTAAACTGAAAATGGCCACAAATGATTAATTAGTAGGCTAGGATGCAGTGCGCCGTCGCCATGCAAAGGCGATAATGTTTTCCGAGAACGCGATGACGAAGCAAGGCGCGCTGAGTCACCGGCAGCTGAGGACCAGACAAAACCTGCAACCGCCAGACAGACGCTGCTGCGTGTCGGCCACGAGCCGAGCGTGAGCGCTAGGGCAACATTTTGCCTCGTTCGTCGGCGGATTTCCATTCAAAGTAAATGCGTACGGCGGCCTTCCCGGCGAAAGCAGCACCCGCTCCGAAGGCTCTCGCGCGTTCAATCACCGCAGCAACCTTACGCGGTCGAAGCCACTTGATCTTTCCACGCGTGTTAATGCTGAAAGGTTGCAGGAGCCGGCTAAATGTAAGCAGCAGTTCTAAAATGAGAGCCTTGCTACGGGACAGCCACTCGATGCTCTGGCTTGGTACGCTGCGCGGTGTAGACCTTGTAGTGATCGACAGAATTGATAACGATCATCACTGACCTAAAGACACGCACGAGATATAACAGGTCGCTCCCTTGTTTTCGAGCCAGAGAAAGAGGCTCCAGACACGGGGAGCAGCGTGTTTGCCTTTCTTAGAAACGTACCGTTATTGATATCTGCAAAAGCAGCGTGTGTGTCGACTTGAGAATAGTGTTTGCCTGAGCTCGTTGGATGCACATTGCAAGTGTCACTGCCGTGTCAATGTTTTCTGCTGGAAGATTTTCTTGCAATGCGTATAGACGTTCGCAAACAGACAACGGTCAGCCTTGCAATCAAAAGAGCGCAAGAAAAGCAAGTTAGGAATGGCAAAGCTACACCGACTCTCGCTCACTCATAGAGAACCAAAGTTCAGTAAAAGAAAGGTAAAACTAACTTATGAATTCGGGCTTTTGGAAACACGAAACAAACTTAGTTTCTGATCGCGCGTCGCAATAGCTCAAGGAGCTCGTTGTTCTCGGAGGGTGGTCTCCGATTTGTGACGTCAGCTAGGCCGCCGCGATGCAGTCCAATTGACGCAGCACTCGAGCAAAAATCGTGACGAAGCCTCTCCTCTCCTCGTCGCCTTTTTCTCTCTTCGAAGCATAGAGAGCTCGGAGCGCGAGACAAATAACGCTCTCGCCCGTGAACAAGCTCGCGGTGTGAGACCTCGAAGCATCAAGTTTAGTCGAAAAAAAAAATATGCTCAACAATCTAAACAATGCCCTACGCCAATACCTTCGCTCTGCTACTTTCCCATCCCTTTCTCCTTCTTCAGCGGCGTGTCTCTTTGACGTCAGGGAATATTTCGCACCTGCATTCTCTTGAGCTCTCTAGTGTGCCTCTACCCTTTCGTCTCTGTATAGGTATAGGGTACGAGCATGTCACTGTCGCAGACAACCGAAGATCGTTCGGGAATCGGCAGGATGCGAGGGCTTTAAGCCGGCGGCTGCAGCAGCAGCAGCAGCCGACGACACTCGTCCCACACACAATGGGCGAGGTGGCAGCCCTGCCGGGCTATATTTAGAAATTCGTCTCACTCTCTTTCTCTCTCTCCCTCTCTCTCCCGTTACTGCCAGCGAGCCTTCGCGAAGAAGCGCGCCCCTGAGCCCGTGCCTACTACTGGTCCGCGACGACTCCATGCGAGCGAGATTGCTGTACTACGAGTGAATGGGAAGCTCGCGTCCGGAAAAGCACGTCAAGCATTCGGACAACACCGACTGGCTGGCTGGATGGCCCTCGTTTGGAAGCTTGTACATAATATATATATATATATATATATATATATATATATATATATATATATATATATATATATATATATATATATATCCCATGCGCGCATACTCACATAGGGTACAGTCAACTCATTTGCGCAGACCTTCTTACCGCTGGCTTTCCTCTCCATCTCTTTGCCCATAACATTCCGTGAGAGCCCTATTGGCAATGGCCGTCTCCAGAGCTTTTCTTGGACGCGCAGCGATTACCTAAGAAGACTCGCATCTGCTGCGACTCTAAGGATGCGGTATGACGAGGTGCCGTCTGAAGGTGCTGCCAGTCGCGACAGCGGCCGTTCGTATGAAGAAAGCAGACAATTTGTGTGAGAACTCGCGGCAAGCCTTTTGGTCTGTTGGTTAACAGTGATAATTGTACTCGCGAGACAGCAAACCGTTGAAAAATACATTGTAAAATCATAATTACAACATAACGCACACGTTGCTTGCTTGTGAGGCTCATTTTCACACAGATAAGTTGCAGGCTGTCAGTGAGAGCGTGTCTTTTTGTTCGTAGCAACTGAATAGGCTAATTGGTGATGTTTTAACACATATTCTAGCAAATAATCTCTTCAACTATTTGCGCCACGTCAAGCCTGTTACATCAAGTGGCTACGTCAAACCGTCTCAGCGCAGGTTGTACTTGTGGCCGTTTGCAGTGAATCTGGGGGCAAAACAGTGGGCCGGCAATAATAAGTCGGTCTTCCAGTGGTTCACTGATTTCTTCTTTTTTCGGAAATTTTGGTTTATGTTCCTTTCTGTTATACATAAGTAGTTGTGGAGACATTGAAGTGGAGAGTACCCAACCTATCGCGTTTCTCTAAGCGTTAGAGAAAAAGAAAGAAAGAAAAGAAAATAATTTCGTTACCCTTTGCTACAGCACCGAGAGGTACGAAACAAAGTATAGTCAGGTCAAAAAAAAAACTAGAAAACTTGATTTGCTACCCTTCTCTTCGAACCGGAGGAGGGCAGCGTAGAAAAGCAAGGAGGATATTTAAGAGAGAGACAACGCGCACATAATGTCGCTTAGTGCAGTGGAGAGAAAAAGGCGCAGCTTCTCTCATAAAGCGAAGCGGTGACTCCATATGGCGCAGTGTTATCGGCAGTAAGTGTTGCACTGTTTCATTTGCTATCCGTCCCCATGGAAGACGTTTCTTAGTACAGTAGACTGTGCGCAGTGCGTGACGTGGCTGTAAGCAACACTACACTAGTTTTACACTACACTGCTCGGACGAGTTCGGTTTAAAGGATAATTCAAAGTTATGAAATAATACTTTGACTCCTATTACGAGCACCTAAATTTAAAATAAATTTCGTCTTGACGCGGGAACTTATACCACACATCTGGCTTCGATTCTTTTTGTGTTTCTGTGTTTCAGTCAAGTTCACCATTCCTTTATTCTTTTGCAGTTTTTGTTATTTTCGCATAGTTCACCTTTATTAATATCCATGTGTGCCACTGTTAAAGCGTTTAGGGGTTTCTAAACATGTTTTGAAGAATAAGCTCACGTTGGATCAAAAAAAAAGGTTGTTTCAAAGTGTATTTTCACTTGATGTTGTGCAATGTTGAGCCATTGACTAAAAGAGCATTGCACTTATATACTCACGGTGCGCCTCAATTCAATTAGGTTTGCGTATACTTCTCTACTGTTAACACATAAAGATACCGAACCAAAAAACAAGCATTCTGGGCAATCTTAAAAGTACGCTTACAGAACGCAGCACACTAAACCTACATGCAAAATGAATTATTGTTCAACTATTTAAGTTCGCTTAGAAAGGTTCAAGCATCAATGGAAGGTATATTCGCTGAAAATCAAATAGAAGCTTGAATATCCCATACTCGTTACATGCATATGGGTTTCTTATAGTCTCTTCAAGTATATTCCTGATTTCTAAATTTTTTCTTTACTAAGAACACTTGGCATAAGAATAAAGTAGTGCTTTGACTAAAGCTGGCCCCAGAACGCATCGCTTATGCGTTCTGAACTGATGACCGACACACCTGAACGAAGAATCTGTCCCACGATGCTAATTCATCTGCAAATTTAGTTCGCATTTCATAGACTGCATTCCTTTTCCCCAAAAGTTCATTGCGGCGCCTTTGTATTTGGTAACGATGTTATGCGTTGCAACGCAACTACCTCCTGGCAAATGAGATTCCATGCAATCGACTGCCAATACGAACTCAATTTCCAAAGTGCACCCTTTATGGCTCCGCGCGTTTCGTAAGTTCAGTTCTTCCCATCGCCGCATGCAGCAAGAGTTTCAAGTAATTACTGTTTTATCAGATATTGGTGTGAGCTTAGAGCAACTACCATCGCAAAAAAGGATATAAATGAGAAAGCAGGGAACAAAACGTGCCGTGCTCGCATGTGATTGATGCGACCTTAATCCTGCTGGTGGGCGCACATATGGGAAGTGCCGAAGAGAAATGTCTGTATATATATATATATATTCTCTGGATGCAGTGCCTTATATAAAGCCGAGGAGAGCAACAGCAACAACAACAAAACAAATAAAGAGGGGCAACTACTTTCAAGGGTGGAAGACCACTGGTTCATTTCTTACAGCAAGGGTTGCAACGTTCTCGGAGATAAAGCACCTGTCCCACAGAAAACGAAGGCAATTTGTATAGACGTAATCGGGAAAGAAGCTTGCGTATTTAAAGCAAGAGAGAGAATGGTAATAAAAGTAACTTTCTGTGAATCTTCGGAGCCTGGAACGCTGTGGAAAGTCGGTGCCCTCGAAGAGAACATTATTATATCTCTGGCAACGAGGGAGGATCTTTAAAGCGAAGCTTCCTTTGCCTCTTCTCCCGAATTTCCGGAAGCTCCTGCTGTGATGTTTTTGCCGCGCTTGCCGCGTGGCTTTTTGCAACACCACCAGATGGCGCTCACCTCCACGCACCCCGGCCGGGGCGCCGCCGCGGTAGCGTTTCCAAATTTGTGCGTATGGCGCGTGCTATGCTTGGTTTCCTATGCGACAAAAATGCAGGCGCTGGGCTGCGGAGGTCGCGTTTCTGGGCTGTGATGGTGTAAACATTACAATCGTCCACAGTTTGCATAGAGCGCTTGCAGCTGGCGTCTCAAGGGCGTGCTTGGCCACGTATCCAGAAGGAACACGTAAACACGAGCCAGTGAAATGGCTCCAAGGCGTGCACTCATCGTCGAGGACACCCAGGCCCGAAAGAAGCCTCGCGCCGAACAGGAGCGCCTTCGCTGCGCAGCGAAACGTGGCGCAGACCGCGAACGCAAGCTGGCTCGAAGACGTGAGGCAAGGCAACGACGCGTGGCTGCGGTGAAAGACGACGAGCGCCGTCAGCATCACGACTAGAAGCGACAAGCAGAACAATAATTATCGTCAATCAAAGCAAACAGCATGCAAAGCTTCGCTTACATCGATTCCACAGTGCACAGGATTCGCATATCCTTTTTTTTCCCCGTAGCTGGCATTCCCAACCGTAACCTGCCTAAAGGGTTTGAGACAAGCGTGTTCCACGTGAGATATGATTTGGTTGGAATGGTCTGCACCACAAGAGAAACGAGCAAGACGCAAGGGCACACTCTTCGCCATAGTGAGCGCGTAACGTCAAGCTGTTTTATATTTTTAAATTTAGCGCCACCGTTTTTCTCAGACACGCCTTGTTCTCAAGTCTTTAGTTGCTTATTTACTCGGATTAAAGAGAACCGGTTTGTATCATCTACGCAAGAAATCGTAAACAAGGAAAGAGGGAGAAACGAATGGAAGGAGAAAGAGATGGAGGAAAGCCAGAACGGAAAAGCCGGTTTGTTGCCGTACACTTTGGACACGGTTGAGGTTTTAATATCAAGAGAAACAATAGACAGACCCGTATTCCCAGCGTGTTCCTGCACCCAACTTTCTACTTCGACTCAAGAAAGCGGACAGAAGCGCCACCCACCGAGAGAAGTGGTGAAGACGCTTCATGATCATCCATTAAAATTCTGGAGAAGTGTAACGTCTTCATCAGTCGAAGGATGGCGCTGGCTTCACCTCGGTGAAGTGGAGGAAGAGCTTCGAGTCGAAGGCCGCTAGAGTATATGGGGGATAGACACAGACACAAGAGCGCAGCAGGGGCTGGATCTTATAACGGTTCGGAAAACGAACCGTTCACTTCGCCGCTTACATCACTAAATGTGCCACTCCCAAGCCGGAGGTGGAAGAAGGGGACGACGCGACCAATAGACGAGAGGGTGCTACCTCTGAAGTGTATGTCATCATATGACGAGCTAGTCGAGGAACTGCAGAATGTTTCTGCTTGCTAATTAAGTATACAATATAAATTAAATAATATTCGGCAAGTTATAAAGTATAAACGTGTGGTGCAGGGCGTTTACGAAATGCAGAAGTAGTTTATTAATGTCCTTCTTTTTCATTCTCAGCCGACAGGTGGTAATGCAAGCGTAAATAACTTGGCAGAGCGCAGCGCTAGGTTGTCTGCTACCAGGAGCTTGCACGATGCACGCAATAGAAATGCACTGCCAGCGCTTCCTAAGTAGTGAGCGCGACAAAACCGTGAAATGATTCTTAGGGTCACCTTTGCTAGCCGACTATATCAACTTTCCTTCTTTTTTCGCCCTTCTTCATCAGCTCGGACATGACTCGCTCGCCGTCACGCTGCCGCTATTGCTGGGGCCTGCCCCACGGCGCGTCGCGTGATAGAAGCAATGGAACTTGAAGTCGAACATTACGATATACGGGCCCTGCATTGCCTGTGCTAAGTAAAATCGAAGAGTGTGGTGCTAACGGTGCGCGCTGTGCCGTGAAATTAAGGAACAAAGTGTGGCACTGCCGAACTAGAGAATAAAGGGTAGCCAAATAAGAGATCTCCACAATATCTTCCCGTCCTGACTGTATATATATATATACTTTTATCAGCCTAAAGAAGGAAGCGCTGGACCAGCCTAGGTGCAACCCTTCTGATTGCTGAACGGCGATCTTCGAGCTATTCACGCTGGCGATAGCACTGGAAATTCGATCTCACCATGCAAATATCTCTTTGGCACTGGCTTTGAAGTGAAGGTCACGGGAAAGCTGACCCAGCCCTTCTAGTAGACCGGCTAACAAAGCAATTGCGAGAGCAACTTCGTGGACAGTGTCGGCAGCAGTAATCTAGGCCACTCCGATGAATGCTTCGCTTCCGACCGACGTCTGGGAGCCGCAGGCCAGTGGCGATGAATCTCAGCGCGAATTTCTTCCTCTGCGCGGAATGACCCCTGGTACGCTTGCACCCGAGTCTCCTACAATTGATAGCGTAGCCTCCGAAAGGTCTACTTAGAAAGCCGGAAGGGGTGGTGCAACTCAATATCCGTCATTCCTTCGAACGCGTATTGCACTTCCAGCCATGGTCGACACCGAAAGAGCAACGCCAAGCAGACGACAAAGGCAAGTAATAGCCTCCGAAGCAACCAACGCACGCGCGCGCGATGCCCGCGTGTCTCCGGAGTCGCGCGACCGGCGCGCGCGGCCAGGGTCGTAATCCAACAGCCAAGCCATAGCAACGGAACCCAAAGGGGACTACCCCTTCGCCGGTTCCGCTCTTAGCCAATGGCGGGTTCGCTTTGGAAATGATTGACAAGTGCGCGACATGATCATAACTTGCGGTGCCACTCCGCTATCTCGGACGGCCTCTGACGCAACAAAATTTTGACCAATCAGATAAGGCCAAGTGAACCGGTTCCATTCCGAACCGTTATAAGATTCGGCCCCATGTGGCGATTTTTTGCACGCCATTTAAGCATAGGATCACACGCAGCACAATGAACACCAATTATGTTAGCGCCGCTAGTGCAGGTTTATCGCTTCCGGGAACTGTAGCAACGCCTTTGTTGCTCTGCGCTGCGATGGCTTGTGACGTCGGCATGCCAGAATGACTTGCTCTTACAACGGCCCAAGGACGAAACGAGCTCCCCAAGTCGCAAGAAATCGTCTTCGCACGCTGTTGCCACGAGAATCACGTAGAAGCTGATCCCTCGCGACCACGGTCATCACACGTATAGGCAACTCTAGAATCTGCCACTCGAGCTTGGCTACGCTGTCCAAACAAAGATGGCTACGACATCCAGGTTCACGGCGGCTCCTTCGCTCGGTGCTGTGACCACGTTCCTCTTTTGCTGCGTCGAATCGAGGTGTTTCGCGGAAGCCGAAATAATCCTTGCTGTCAATCACTTTATTTTGATCGGTCTCAAAGATTTGAGCTACGAAATCGCGGAAATAGCTATGCTGTGCGTCTAAACATCCGGCCTGCCCAATGAGCTTCATCAGATTTTTTTTTTACATACAAAGAGCCTTTCAAGCAACCTGGAGGTTAAAAAAGGAAGTGTGTGTGCGTAGCGGGCTTTCGAAAGATGCAATCGCTTGTTCGCGGCGTTGTGTCACTGGTACAGGTACGACACTTGACGGTTTTCGACCTTCATAGGCCACTCTATACTGTAACTCGTGTTGCCACATATGGCATCTCACAGTATACAGGCTGTGACGTCCGTCGTGCTTTCAGAAGCTATATACGGACACTGCACTGATAGAACGAGGCTAAAAACAGTAAAGTTACCTGGTCAGTGGGACTTGGTATAAAAAAACAAATGAGAGTTCCGTTTGTGAGTGGGGGTGCAGCTTCTTTTTATAGTTAGCTGATGCGTGTGATAAGGTCGTCTGCGTCCGATGACTGACGATTGTTCGTGATTGCAGAACGCAGTGTTCGAGGTATAGGGCCCGGGCTTGGGGAACAAAGGAGACGCGTGGCCGCCCTAGAAATTCTCAGATGCAGTGAAACGTGAAAAGTGAATGACCAACTATCGGACCAACTGGAGTTTCTTCCAAAAGGTTTCCACAATTTAGCGAGGGATTTCCCTTGTGAAAGACAGTTGCATTAGTGTAAATTCATTACGCGGAAATGAATTGAACCAGTTGTAATGGAACTTAACTCTGAACAGTGTCGGAAGGCAAACTAGTGGCGCTGGGGTGCGCTGGCGGAGCACTCCAAAGCTGGAACGAGGCTGCTTGCAGTTGTTTACTAAATTTCTTGCGAGAAAAAAACTGGCAAATTACAGCGTTGAATGCGAAAACACCTCATTCTGCTTGCACCGTATAACTAAAGCATGCTGTGAAACCAATATTTCGCTTCGCAGCATAACATGTGTCACAATCAAGTCCGGACCTTTCGAGGCAGTTATCATTTCTGCTACGGTGCCTGCAGACAAAAGTACATTACCGAGAATATCCCTGCTGCTTAAAGCATTAGTAACACTAATGCTATGGCAAAAAAAAACTATAAACGAACAAAAACCAAATGAAGCTTAAGCGTGTATCACTATAATTAATTGAAGCACCTACCTGAAGGAAGTACACTCCGCGGTTTGAAACATAGGCAAGGTACTTAAAATAAACAAAACGAAAGCAATGATGAACTCGCCGGGAATAAAGAAGTCGATCCGAGTGAAGCATTTTGATACCGGTATAGTATCAACCACCTTTTCCCAATGAGGGAGCTTCGTATCCAAGTCGCTCTCCGATGCGCGTCGTCTGCTTCTTTCTAGAAACCACAAAATCATGCTTTGCTCTCTTTCCACCACGATGAAACGCATAATGGTGCACAAGTCTTTGGACACCCGCACGTTTTCATTGTCGGGCCTGTGCGCGACAGCATCACGACGATTAGAGAACTACGAGGCATTCAGCAAGCCCTGCACACTCTCCAGTTCCAGCGATCGCCACAGTCGGCTACAAATCAACCGCGGCGCGTTCCAGCATGAGTCGTGTAAGTGGAGCTACTGTAATTTGGTCGTATACTTTATTTCGTATTTTTTTCTGCCAGGGGCTCCTAACGCAGCAAAATATTTTATCTATAAATGTACACATAATAACCGACAAACGTAGTTACCATATCATTTTTTACAAAATGTGTAGGTCTTCGTTTTTATTGGGTTTCTCTTATTAAAGGCTGTGCTTGATTACTTGAATAACGATTTTAAGACCTGACCGACGTTCGATAAGCAGCAGCTCATTGGTATCAATTGCAGTCCGGGCCGTTTATCAATTCAAATTTGCGGCGGTAATATTTGCGAACGGGGTAGTCGCTTGGTTTGAGCAGTATCACGGTTAATTAGATAACAATATTAATAGATGAGCCAAATTATACGTCCAACATTCGATGGCCGCCACCCAGCGAATGTGTTTAAAGATGGTAAATTTTATCATCTGCGGCATTTCACTGGCATAACGGCTGGACGGCTTCCACCGTCAGTGATCTTCCGCGTCTGGCCGCGCAATGACGTGTTGAAAAAAATGTGCCAGCTAGCGCGAAAGTTCATTGCTGGAACCAAGCACAATCTGAAGACTACCAGCGAAAGTGAATTAACCTTACAGCCTCTGGGTGTTTGCACCGGTGAGTAAAAAAAAAAAAATAACACTGCTTCACATTTTCAAATTTGAATTGCTTTGCATGCGAGGCGGATAAAATAGATTACTGTAGTCATTTATTAAAAGCTTAAATAATAATAATGTTAAATTTATTGCTCTTCAAAGGCAATTGAAGCGAGGCTCTCGTTATTTTGTCACGCTGCTAAAATTCCTAACACGGAGTACAGTACAAATCATTTTGGCTGTTTCTGCATAAATGATACAACACGATAAATTCACTGCACATTAGTGTCAAATGTACTTCCGGTGATACAGTTAGATAAATTGCATTTGAGACATAATAAAATCGCTGTGTTTGTTACCTTGTATCTGGCAGAAAAAATAGTCATCTAATCGAGGCTTCACTAAGTACAGCCCACACAAAGACACCATTCAAAGAAATGCGCACGCAAGACAGCGTTGTGTGCGTGATTTTCTGTCATGGAACGTTTTTGTGAACTGTTCTTAGTCATACATGAATCAAAAACTCACCCGCACTTCCACCATGGAAACTGATACCTTTTTTTTTTCACTCCTGCCTCGAAGACGCTACTTATATTTGTTCACCCCTTTGTGCTCTATTGTCTCTGGACGTACAAGTCAATAGTGAATGAGTCCCCACTGGAAGTAACAAAGTGCTTCATTCCTCACAAGGTACGTTTGTGAAAACTTCAACTAGAACCGTGATTTCTGCATTTATTGGTCTAACTTTTGTTTCACTATTTTCTGCTGGCATGTTTGCCATGGCTTCATCATTTCTCTTTTCATGAAGGCGGACAAAATAGAGGTTATTGATCGGCAAGTTGCGCACGCCAAGCCATAAGTCACCATGATGACAACAGGTCCTCTTGATCTACGTGCCTCATAATGAAATGCGAAGGTTAAGGCTTATTTTTCTTCTATTACAGAAACGAGAGCAGGAGCAAAAGGCTACAAGGGCCTGACAAATGGCTCCCGCTCCTACTGGCATTCAGCTCTGTGGTACATAATATGAAATACATTGGTGACTTCATATCAAATCAGTTTTACATGTTTGTAAATTTACAATGTTTGTAAGTTTAGCAGATTGAGGGGTGTGGGCCCTATCAGGAAAGCAGCAGCCTACAGTTTTGTATTGTACCGAGCGGGAACACTAAAATTTGACATGCAAGCGTACTTGATTTTAAGGGCGTTTTATGACAAACGGAGAACTAACGCGTTTAGTGATAAGTTATTTCTTTTCTAGTCATTATAGCCATGACGATGAGATCAGACACAATGTAGCAGGCTCCTACTAGCTAATGACCAAATTCTGTCATCTGCTCTTTGCAAATTAACTTGACGGGCATTGCCACCAAATACCACATGCTCCCTCCCAACAATAATTTGTTACATGAAAATGCAAAGAATACTAAAATGGTCAGAAGTTCTCAAATAAATTCTGAGGAAATGATAACCTCATGTTGACTGAAATTCTGGCAGTCACTCTTCATTTTAGTATATTACTTTTTATTTAGAATACTCACAGGACCATATGACAATAAAAACTGGAGTGGTGCCAAAGTAGATAAGTAAAGCAAACAAACAAACAACCAAACAAACGAAGGAGTACAGTGAGTTATGGTAATATAATAATTCTCCTGATTATAGAATTTGAGCGAATGTGTTGCGAAAATGTTTCTTATCGGTGATGGCTACAATGCATGAGGGAAGGTGGTTCCATTCTCGAGATGTACAGGGGATGAAAGATTGAAAGAAAGACTTCGCGAAATATGATTCAATTCCTACCTTACTGCGTTGATCGACACAGTTTGAAATGTACTGAGACCGCTGTACGAAGTCGTCATGAAGTGTAGCGTGATGCAAAAACTTATGAAATAGCGAAAGACGGGGGATATTGCGGTGGATAGCTAGTGCAACAACTGCTAGGTTAGTTTTCATTGATGTTATACTCGTATGACGGTTATAATTTGAAATAACGAAACGAGTAGAGTTATGCTGTACTAGTTGAAGTGCAGTAATGTGATTAACGCGACTGGGATCACATATTCCAGATGCACATTCAAGTCTCGAGCGTATTACAGTCTTGTAAAGCTGGTGATGTAGGCGGTGCGTTGGAAAAGTTGCGCCGTAAGTACCAGTGCATGTGGTAAGCATTGTTAATAACGTACTCTACATTATTGGCCCAATTTGTGTTACTTGTAATGTGTTCACCAAGTTATTTATATGATATGACAAAATCCAAGGGAAAGTTGTTTAAGATGGTAAGTGCTAGGATTAGAATTAGGTCTGTTAATTACAAATAGTTCATGTATAGTTTGCATGAAATTAATAACGAGGCAAGCCCTGAAGCCTAAGAGATAGCTAGAAAAGGCAAGTTCACTCAAGCAGCCTACTCCACACTTCTCAAATAGACAAGTCACTAAAAACAATTTTTCTTTCTCTAGAAACAGCAGATGACAAAATTGAGTAGTGTGTTCCCAAAAAGCTTTTGAAGTATACCCGGAGTAAGTTTGACCTAACACTTAGCCAATCAACCGTGGACGAGCGAGGAAAGCCTAAGTGTGGGAACTTGTCTTCGTCACGGTCCTCATAAATATATTTGCTTGTTGAAGTGTTGGTTCCAGGCTGAGGCTTCCTTTGGTCACGTCTGTTACTCTATTGAAGTGTACATCTGCTTGTAACCTCTTTGCCTTATTTGAATACACAAACCGACATTTTTTTCAACGTGAAACCGTAAGTTCCATTTTCCGAGGATCCGAGAGCATTAATTTGGCTTGCTGATATCTTCATTTAGTGTCCTTGTTATTCACACAATATTTGCAGAAGTCCTTGTAAGCACTGTTGTCTCCATAACGTTCCTTGCTTTTCTACGAGTACTCAACTTGTGTCAAAGCTTTTACTGCCGTACCTGAACATTACACGTGTAGCAGAATTATCAAGAGTAAACAATATACGCTTTAAAATTTAGCACAAACTCTTTTTCCCCCTACACTACATGCCTCTCGCCAATGTGTTATGAACACAATTGGACATTGCAGGTCAAGCTTATCTTACTGACAGCACATCTTTGCCGAGCACTTACGTTTATTTTTTTTAATGCAGCTGAAATCGTCGAGCACAGACAATATACATATGGTATGAAACACGTCAAGCCGCACTGTACGCAACTACAATTACGAGGGCAGCCCAGCATAAATATTGTTGACTGAAGCATCGTTCTCTCTACTTTCGCGGCACGCCGAACGCGATGAGAAAATTTCGCTCGAGTTCAGCTTTCTATTCCATTAAATAGGTGGCTATCTGTGTTCCTGTATGTTGTAGACTCAATGACTGACGTACAGCATTAAGTCCCCCTGACCTGCGCGAAAATTGTGAGCATGTACTGCTTCGTTCACCATAGACAATAAACAATGTAAGCTGACTTGTTTTGTTTGAAGTAGCTTTTTTTTTTGCCAGTGAAGGTCTCTCGGTCACCTCACAACATGACAACGATATCTGTAGTGAAGTTACAGTACCGTAGACACGAATACCGCCCCGAAAGCGCTAACGAAACGCCCAAAACCAAAGAGCAAGCCATGTGACGAGCCCCACCAGCCGCTACAGCAACGGCCATATTTCTCACTACGCAATGATGATGCTATTAGTTTTCATTTTGCCGGCCCAATGTCTCGGTCGTATACTTTAGTTCACAACGCCAACACTACTCTTAATTCCATTGCACCGTGGAAGGTGCAGTTACCCTTCTCTAAGTTTATATTGGGGTTCTGCGACCCGCCGTCGCAGACGCATTCCAAGGCTTTTGTGTTATAGGTGGCAGGCATTATTGACCTAACGACGTCGCACTGCGCGCCAGTGAGCTTCAAGCAACGTGAGCACGGAAAGTGAGCGCTTGCGATTTATCGGATTCGCGTCCACCGAAGTCCGCGTGCCGTATGACAAGTGATCATTGATCCCACTTCTCCGTCGTTCTCAGGCTGTTCGTGGACACCATTCATGAAAGGGATCATCTAAGAACCACTGGGAAGCTTGGTTGCCACTATGACGGCTGGGCTGGCGCCGCAAGGAGGTAAGGGGGCGGGAGGAGGGACTCGAAGAAGAAAATCCTCCTTTCCCTCCGGCGGGGAAAGTGCGACATTTCAATGCGAAAAGCAAGACTCTGTAAGGCCACTCTGGACAAATCACAAAGAGTGACTGCTGATGACGGTGGAAAAAGCGTTGCTTAGTGTCTTTGACAAATATCTGCAGAAGGGTGTGGCGGTACAATTCGCAACGTGACATTCGTAAGTAATGTTGTGATGTAATACTTAGTTTAACATTATTTGAATAAATGTTGAGATTTTGCGTGCCTAAACCTCGAGGTGATTATTCGACATGCCGCATTGCGGAGGACACCGGATCAATTTTGTCGACCCAGGTTTCTTTAACATGCACATATATCTAACATTCGCCTATGACAATCAAGCATTGAGTTGGTAACTGGTCTTTGCATTCTTTAGAAAACAGTCTGATCCTTTCTCTTCAGAGAGGCGGCAGAGCTCGATGCCTGCAAGCTGCCACACCAATGGCCACCGCCATTGCGATAAGGCATAGTAAATTACGAGAGATAGTATACAGCGAGCACGTCAAACGAAAGAAAGATGTACTAAGGTGCGTCTCAGGTTCACTGCTGATTCCGCCCTTTTGCGATCGAATGACCGCCAGAAGAATAATCAGATGGGAGCAAATTTGAAATAATTTCAATACTAATAAATGTATTTATTGTTTCTTTCGAGTCGGGCTGTGTTTACTGTACGTTTTGTGGCTAAGCAAACTGAAGCAGCCGGCATCAGTTACGGCTTCAACGTCACCTGCACGAGCCTTTCGTAACAATAAAGGAATTACGCGCAGACCTTGCGAGCCATGTAGAACTTCAGATCCGTTCAATTTACTTTTTACAATCGTGGAGTTAATGCATTCTACTTGGAATCATTGCGCTCATATGTATGCTACTTAATGCTTATGAAAGGAAATCGACATATAAAACCGACATAAATCAACTTAATCGTCAGGACTTAAGAAAAGTGAAATTTATCTTTACCCGTGTGTGCTCTTTATAATTGCACGTTGCACTTATACACACCCTGTTCTGTCTGTAAAGGAACAAAAAGGGTCACTGCCAAAGGCTCATCATCACGCAGAGTTCATTGTTTTCTATTTAAGCAGGTGAACACCGATGGCGTTCTTTGGGAAAACTCTACTTGAACCAAGAGAGGTTCGCACACTATGACAATTAGTCAGGGGGGAAGCGAAATACCGAATTCTATTATAAAATATTGCAATCTTGAATTGCTATAGGCGGGAGGACCATAAACTTGAAACACAAGTGGCGCGCATTTACGCGAGTGAAGCTCGACCCCACAAAGCCCAACGCGTTACTTTTGATAAGCTTGGTTTGACACCAAAAATTCTGATTGAAGTGCGGGAAAGTTAAAGGAAACGATTAGTATCGCTTATGATACGCTGGAGCGAAATTTCAAAACAATTACTGGCTAATCAAATATTTGCTATGCTAAATAACTGACAATTGAAATAACGTTTCATTGCTTTCTCGTACCAATTTACACTACATTGCCAGAAATAAAGGCGAAGAAGTTGTTCTAGCATAGTAGAATAGTAGGTTTATTTGCATCGTGAAACTGCAATAATGCATAAAGACGAGTACGAAAAGAGAAGACAGGACAAAGCGCTTGCTCACAATTGAAAAAAATATATATATTGAACGGAAACAATATATACGCGCAAGAAAGGGGGGGGGGGGGGGGCGGCTGCGCATACGTGTCGAGGAGCACGGGTTAAACTTTCCAAAGGCGGCGTTAAAATTCAATGAAGTCTATCAACAAACTTAAATTCTACTCCGTTCTTGCGCGCATATATTTGTTTCCTTTTAATGAGGATTTTCACTTCTGAGTAAGCGCCTTGCCCTGTCTTATCCCTTCGTAGTCGTTTCTGTGCGCTTTTACACTTTCAATATACAAATTGTTATAGTTTCCCGTAATGGGCGATGGAGTTCCGACTTTGCGGGGTTAAAAATGACATTTGCAATAATTCCAATTTTACGTGACTTATGATACAGACAAATTCAATTTGATAATTATGTTAGATCAGATCGAGTTAACAAACTTCAGTTTAGTGTGACAATCTTCTGTTTACTTTATTTTTTTAGGGGGGGGGGGGGGGGGTAGTCTCTTGAACACGCGTGCTGATAATGATGCAATACCTGTTATGCACGCAAACTGCGTGAGGCACACATGCACGCGGGCGCTGCAACATTTCGCGCGCACTCAGGCACACACTAACGTACACCTGCGTCATCGTATCACGCATATTCGAACGGTGTTGCACTGGCAGGAGCAGTTTCGTGAAGCAAAAAGGCAAACACGCACAAAGAGCAAGGGCCCGTGGAAGATGTGCTGGCACATTGCATTCGGGGTGCAATGGATGGATTTCTCGCAGCTGCGTCTACGCTCGATAAGGAGGGACGATAGCGGGAGAATGGGCTTTGGAATAAACAGGTCTCCGCTGTGCCAGAGTGTGTCCTCAGCTGCTTCCGAACCACTAGCTCAGTCATCTCATGCGAGAGCTCGGCGCTGCTGATTGATTGGGAGGTCAATATGGGAGCCCGATCGCTGCGTGCTGTACGAGGTAGGGTTTGCTTTCGATGTGTGTCGGCCTAACGATGCGGAGGTGTTTATACAAGCCAAATGGCAATTAGTTGGCCTCGGTCTGCCTCGCTGCCGGCCTATTGCTCTTATGGCACTTGATAGCGGCGCTGTCCCTTATCACAGAACATGGCTGACGCATTTCCTCCCAAAAACTATTCCGGTCTTCAGTTGCGAATGTTATCACAGTTCCTGGTGTTCGATTGTTACCTTTACTGGTGACATTATATGCGTAATTGAAGAGGAAGTTGATTACGCAGAATGTTTTATGAGAACGATGTGTTATTCCGTTGTGTTTATCTTGATTTTTACTAGACTTTGTAGTGCTTCATGTCATCTTGTGTTAAGCCTCGTTGTCTTAATACAATTACAGAGCCCTGCCAGAGTCGAAGCTGAGTACAGTACCGAAGACGACGACGGGGGCGGAGAAAGACGCAGAGGTGTGCATCGAAGGCAACAGCCATTATCCGCCGAGTGCATGCTATATGACGTCACAGTACCGCACCACAGCAAACACGGAGGCCGCAGCTAGGTTGAGACTGTGTACTTGAGCCTTGCTACTGAAAGTGTGTTGATATTCCCCCGAAACGGTGATTAATTAGTAAGATCACGCATTCCAGCAGTACGGTGCGCAGAAGAAACATATATGAATTTGCTATAGCAAACACTTTCAGTCAATGTTGTATGTGAAGGGGCTTTAGCTTTTTGCATAGTATACGTACGAGGCGATAGCTGCCTGCCCTTTTCTATATACGGAAGGTTGGTTAGCCCAGATTCCTCAGAGCGGAGCGAAGGCCAAGTGTTAGATCAACTTTGAACGGTCAGTCACACAACAGGTGCTTCATGGTTTCTTCAGAACCACATTAAAAATTTTACTGCAGGACCCTCACTCGTTAATTACAGAGCTTAATGCTGGCCCTGCGTTTCATGCATCTCATTTCACCTTTGCGTTTGTGCGTCGGTGGCAATAATAATAAATAGAACGAACGGCATATCACGTTCTAGGTTACGAGATGATTTAATCCTAAATAATAAAGGAGTCACCGAATCCATGTAAGATGTATATGTAAGCACATTCGAATTAAATATTCTTCCAAGACCACGACGTATGTAATAATTGAGCCTTTCAGTGCTAAAACGTTTTACACATTGCGGTGCTTTTGATTGGGCGGCTGGACATTGGTTTTATTTTCTTCTAGTGGGGCCCGAGCAGGCATTTTTACACAGCTCTCGTAAAGGACAGCTATATTGTCGTTCATTGCCCGAAAAGTGACGGAAAACTTGCCGACTGAAGAACAGAAAGACTACTAAACATCGGAGGTACAAAAGCAGTATTGATACAACGTGGCTAAACTATGGTATGTCCTACCTTACCATTCAGAAATTTCTTACTTGTAACAAAGTAGATGAGTAAAGAAGCGCTTGCATCGCAGCTGCTGTGACCTCTCACTAAGAAATTCTTCGTACACGCCTAAGTTAGAGCGAATGTTTTCGCCATCTTTCCGTATCGTACACAATTGGCACAACACCTTAAAGAGCGTCTAGAAGACTTCACGATAAATTTGAAGGTATCGAAGGAACCCTAAAAGGGACGCAAACATATCTCTCCAGTTGCTACCAATGGAACATCACTGTAGAAACTATGGCTGAACGTACAGGCAAGCGGATACGCGTATTGTATTTCCATTTGCGACCAAACCGCCGATAAGCAGCCAGCACTATTGTTTCTTTAAAAAACAAGAACTTATCGACATTCATGAACCCTGAACACATCTAGCGAGCTTATCCTACCTTTTCTATGTCGTGCGAAGCACAACCGGCAAAACAATTTCGGCAACGTCCACGGACTCGCCCCCAGCTAACACTGGGAAACACTGCAGAACCAAATTTTCAGTACACGGTCTGGCTGGCTCCTTATCTGGAGCAAGAAAAGGCAACAAAAACAATGGGAGGTAGGGTCGATCGAACAAGAGCATGCAATGGGGCTCAAGTTCACGTGAACGATAGAAAAAGTAAACCTTTGCGTCGTGTGGTCGCGTTTGCGCCGTCTCCTCGCCGCACTTGTTTCGAGCACTGATTCGATCTAGAGAGTCTAAATCAGTCAAGTTTCGTTCGATGCTGGATCGAATGAAAGGTAAGGAGAGCGGGCCGGGTTCCAGGCGCCCGCTTTCAAGGGTCGCCGGCTCATTACCGTGCTCAACCGCGTCATCACGGAGACGAGAAAACTTACTCAAGGCCGATAAAACACGCGCACAAACACTCAGGCAAAAAGAAAGCAAAGAAAAACACCGACACGTACTCTTAAAACACCGATTCATGGATTCACCGCGCGATAAACACCGCGCGCAGGGAGGAGTAGGATGACGACACGACCGTTGGGTGGAACGATTCGCCGAGTATACAGACGCAGCAACGCCGTGAGCGGCAAGCAATAAGAAGTGTGCTCGGGAGGCAGTATTTTGGTTCCGTTTTTAGCACGACCTTCGCGATCTTATTGCGAGAGAATATTTACGATCCACATTACATGTCCAGCCCAAGGTCCCGCAGTTGATGGCGGCTCTGTAAAGGTCGCGGGTACAATTTTGGTACCGGGTTCGAGCGAGGCGTGGATGTGTGTATCTCGTGTTACCATGCAGCCATGACGACTGAAACAAATAGACGTTTGTAAGCTAAAGTTAATTATTCTACCTCTGTCTCTCTCTCTCTCTCTCGATGCGATTTGGGCGAATAAGGCTTAGATTAACGATCGTGAGAAAAAGTGGCGGCATGGAAGTTGGAGTCCAGTTGTATATACTCGTTCTTTTTTTTTTCTTAGACCTCAGATCAACAGCGTTTAATCGCAGGGGGCTGCGAACTTATCCAATGTAAATCAATAAAACAAATTTCGCAAGCTAATTTCTCTTGTCATTGTTTTATGAATCCCCCCATCGGATTTTTTTTTTCAATCATTGAATTTTTTTTATTGATATGATATAAGGCGATGTTGACGCACAATTAAAGGTGCTGGCTACTCCTTAGCTATTGAATTGGTCTGTACTGCAACATACAGGGTAATAAATTACATATCAAGCAACATTTTGGTACAAGCACCAGAAATCGTCAAGCAACGTTTTCACAGTAACACTATGACGTAAGAAATACATGGTACATACAGTATAAGAGCTAAACGACTTCACATTTCTGTAGAAGAAAGTCTCAAAAATACAAATGATACTGTCACCTAATTATAGCATCAAGTCACTGGGTGGTATGTACATATATCGTGTAAATGCATTATCACAAATAGTCACAGCACAACAGTCAACATAACATAATCCATAAAAATATACATATATACAGCGACATTGAAATGAAAGGAACATCAAAAGCATTAATAACGGCCAACAATGCCACTGTCTTCAAGAAAAGTATTTAATGCTTTTCAAGTGCTCTTCTGCAAGGCCGTTGTTGGCCAAGGGCCCGAAAGTTTATTTAAAGTGAAAGGTATGCGGTCTAATGTCATTAAATTTGATTTAAGGCGGTGTCTTGGTGTGTCGTGATGTGGGTAATCTAGAAGGAGGTGATTTATATCTTCATTTACAAGTTCACAATCACATTTGGGGGTTTCCGCACAGCGAATTGTATGTAAGAAATGTTTTGTCTAGGTAGTACTTAGCCGTAGCCGATGAATAAGGGTTTCCATATTTCTGTCTAATGGCAATGGAAATTTGAATCCGATAAACGGATCAATACGATACAAATCCTAGCTCTTAGAATTCTGGTGAAACCGCGTATTTCTACACATTTTGAGAGGCGTTGTCCTTATACGGCAGGGTAATTCATTCTTTAATATAGGAAACGGAACCACATACTCTTTTAGGGGTGGTTGTCGTGCTGCTTCATCGGCTGCTGCGTTGCCAGAAATGTTACAATGCCTTAGTATCCACTGGAATGCTATTTCATGATTCGCTTGGGTTCCGTTTATGGGGTCTTTAAGTGTTTCGCATATTAGAGTATCACTGATTGTTTTTCCTTTTGTGCTGCAGAGTGATGTTAGACCCGCCTGGGAATCGCTGAAAATTACCCACTTTTGCGCATCTCTTACTGAGGATATAAATTTTAGCCCACATAGGATTGCGAATAGTTCACTCGTTGTGGACGAAGTTGCACGAGATAACCTAAAGATTGTTGTTTATTCAGGTGCGGTGCAATGAATGCTGAAGTTGAAGCGTTTTCTGTGCTTGTTGTTGAGTAGCTTGAATGAACGTGTCTCTTTTTCTGAATATCCCGTCTACTGACAATTCCATTTTTGGAAGTGTAAGCAGCCACGGAGGCTATTCAATGTCTGAATTCCAAAATTCATTTCTTGGCAATATATGAAGATGTTGTCGAATTTCTTTATGAACATAGCTTCTAACTTGTTTCATTATGTCTAGAGCCAATGGGTGGCTTTTATGCTGTGTTTGAAGACGAAAATAATGCCGGCATGCTTCTGTAGTTCTCATAACTGGAAACTGGGATTGGCGAGCCACATCAATTACAAGACATTTAGAAGTGACTCGTGAAACTCCTAGATGTATGCGTAGTCCTCTAGCTAAAAGCCTTTGAAGTCGCTCTTCAGGCGTGTGGGAAAGTCATGTAAGATGGACGTGGAATACGCAACTTTTTACCATAAATATGCATTGTAAGTAGTCAGCATGGACGATGCTCCTCCGCCCCATGATGTGCCTGCGAGTCTGCGAATTACAGTCACTATTTTTCGAGTTTTTTTATGTGAGGTGCCTAGGATAGCTGCCGATCAAGTATTATGCCAAGAAATCGATGCTGTGCGACAATCATTAGAAGGTGTCCTTCCAGATTAAGTGCGAAATTTTTTAATTGCCTCCGAGTGAAGGGCCTTTGCGTGTGATAGAACCATTACTCTCTCTCTCTCTCTCTCTCTCTCTCTCTCTCTCTCTCTCTCAAAATTTGGTTAAGGACAGTTATGCCGTCTTGCAATGCCATCTGAATCAATTCAAGATTAGACCCAGATGTCCAAATGCCCACATCTGCATGCAGTGAAAATCTTAACTGTGATGGTAGTCTTCTTGGTAAATCAGCCATGAAGCAGTTAAAAAGAAAAGGGCTGAGTACGGTTCCCTGTGGTACTCACTGTTTCAGAACATGTTCAGCGCTCTTTCCTTCACTAGTGTGAACAAATATTTTGCAACCTGATAAAAATTCATAAATCCATCGCAAGGACCTGCCAGACAGACCAAGTTCCAACATACTTAGCAGAACATGAACGTGACTAACAGTGTCAAATGCCCTCTTGACGTCTAGGAATACTGCTATCGTCAAGTTTCCACGTGCACGCTCGTGTTCCACACAGGTTACTATAACTAATATTGCATCCATTGTGCATCTATGTTTCCTGAAACCTACTAAATAGTTGGACAACACATCCGTTTGATTACACCACCATTGAAGTCGCGCGTCAATCACTTTCTCCATTTCTTTGCATAAAAACTTGTCAAACTAACTGGGCGGAGTCATTCAAGGAACAAAGGCGTCTTACACGGCTATAAAATTGGGGTGATTCGAGTGACTTTCCCAGAGTCAGGTAGAGTTTCTCCTACCCATATATTATTATGGATGTCTAAGAGAGCATTTGTACGTGTCGGCCCGAGGTTTCTTACCATATTTTACGCAATGCCGCCCGGCCCAGAAGCTGACTCTTGGCGACATGATGCAATCGCACATGGAAGCTCGCTTAGTGTGAACGCATGGTCTAATTGAGGATGTTGTGCCCAAAAGCAAGCAGTGATTTTCTGCTTAGCTAATATTATATAATTGTCGAATTCTGCATATTGTGATAAAAAAGCAGCTCTGGAAATAAGCTCGCGAAATTCATCTGAATTACTAGAAAAAATCGTGGGACAGACGTGTGAGGAGACAGCGTGCCGCAGAAATCACGCCAGCGCCGTTTGCCTAAATTTTCCATGCGTCTGCGCATTGCACTGGGAATTTTCTGAGCGTTTTTGTATGCTTCTAAATTTTCGTTCCGTTGGTACGCCCTTTCGGATCGGCGTCTGATGTATCTTAGGTATTCATACTCTCCGTCAAGTGCAGCATAATCCTTTGGAATTGAGACCTTTCTGCATATATTCACACTATCCTGCGAAAATTCAGTAAATATTTCAACCATAGTATGTTGATTAATTTGATACATTAGGCGGTACCGAAAAGCTACCAGTTGGTTAGTCTGCTGTAACGTCTGATATCATTGTGCGTGCTAGGGTGATTTACACGCATGGGAAAGTGGTCACTTCCGCGCGCTTCCACATCCGTTGTCCATCCCACACCATTCACTAGATCTTGTGAAAACAGGGTAACATTTATGCAGCATGAATAATTATATCCGCGAATAAATGTTGGCGATTCATTGTTTAAAACAGTCAAGTTGCATTTATCTATGGCGCACTCAATGTCATTACCACGTGGATCACTATGATCACTGGCCCAGATAATGTTGTGTGCATTGAAGTCTCCACATATATATACATTAGGATGAGCTATCTTAAAGATCCGCTAGCGCTCCTACTCAGATATGTTTTGAAGGTTGTAAATGTAGATTAACCGCTGTTATGTACAGATTACCAAAGGATACTTTACATGCGATGAATTCCGGAAAGTCTGAATAACTGGACTGAATTTAATAAGATGGTAAGTCCTTTCTGATGCACAGGAGCACTCTGCTAACAGCACCTTGACGAGACGTCTTGTACATCACATAATTCGAGGGGCGAAAATCATCGCTGATTCCTGCCTCTTGAATGCAAAGTATTGGAAAGTTGTATTGTACAAGCAGTTTACAAAACTCAGCCACACTTTCTTCGAAGACTGTTGGCATTCCACTGAAATAGGAAGACGTTTTTGTAGCGGTTATTCATGTACTGCTTGCCGCAGTTTTGGTCCGGATTGTTGACAATAGTGCTTCCAGAGGCAACAAAGCTTTCACTTCAGGTAGTTTGTTTGCTTCCGGTAGAACAGATAGGATTGCCTTAGGAACTGTGAAAAGCATCGACAAAATCAGTTGCGTTACCGATGCTGCGCTATGTACGGTCCCTATTAACTGGCGCTACTTCTGCAGTAGGTGCGTAAGTTCTGGCGGCGAAGCCGAGAGGGAGAAACCTCATCTAGAAGAAGTACGATGATACAACATCGAATTATGAGCTAAGTGATAAGAAAGAGATGGGTGAGGATGCATCATTTACTTTGATTACGTATAAGAAAAAACGAGTAGAAGGCATCCCGGTTGTCTTTCGCCCAACAAGCGAATGTACTACTTTTTGGCAAGTGAATCCAAACCGAGTGTCTGCCGAAATAGTTTCCGCTGCCAAAGAAAAAGTACAGCCTTTCAGGACGACCAGAGATGGAAGTTTCAGTGTCAGCGTTGCTTCCTTAGCATCCGCAAAACACCTTTTTGATGCTCTCAAGTGTAAGCCGCCTGGAAGTCAAGCTCTTCATCCCAGATTCATACACGCGAACCGTTGGGAAAGTAATACGTGTGCCTCGGCAGTATACAGACGAGCATCTCCTAGAATTCTTGAAAGACACAGGAGTTATATCGGCACGCAGACAGATAAAGTATTACCGCCAGGAAGATGAAGCAGTAAAGTTGCATCCACTTCACACAGTAATTCTGAATTCAGAGACGATCGCCCTATTCCAGGAAGAATTTACTTAGGTTTCACCAGTTACCCTGTCGAAGAATATCTAGGACTAGCACTTCGCTGTTATAATTGCCAGCGATTTGGGCACATGGCGAAGCACTGCCGCAGCACACGTCGATGCAAAATCTGCTCAGAAGATCATGACCACATGGAGTGCAAGTATCTCCTTCAGCCTAAATGTGCGAACAGTGCGGGGAACTATGCCGTCTCCTACTAAGCTGCCCTCGGAACAAGGCAGCAGTACAAAGGCGTTGACAATGCCCAATATTCATTAAGACCCGCATGAGGTGGTATAGTTTGGCTCAGCAAACGGGTATGAAAGCAAAGACAAAACGTTTCTGACTTTGTACGGAAGCGGCAATATGAGTCTGCAAAGGATCTATGTGAACCAAAGGGTGACTAATCTACTTGCTAAGTTCAAACCGCGAAGACATACCCTCATAAGACGTATTTAGGATGCATTTTAGGCTCGGTGTGATCGCGTATATATTGTGCCACCGAAATTCCCTCGTGTACTATATATACACATGCACACCTGCCAACCTTCCCCAGTTTTTTGTAACGTTTACGAATTAGGGCTCTCTTTACGATCTTACAAGTTTTCTGAAATATGAATCCTGTTCGCAAAAAATTTTCGGTGATAGGTCTCTAACTTTCCGTTTCAATGCGAGAGGAGCGCTTGCTTGGAGCCAGTCTATAAAGGCGATTCCCTGAAGAAGCTGAACAACAGCAACTTCGCTCAAAGAGTCATTGTTTCATTTTGTTTTTTGTTTTTTTGTGAGTCTACGCTGCTACAAGTTTGCTGCTGCTTGTGTGCTGCGTATAAATAGTATTAAGGTTAAAAGAGTCGCTATGAAGTGCGTATGTATTCCACAAAAGGCATATTTAAGACCAAGGTTCAAAAAATAGAAAAAAAGAAGAAAGAAAAAAAGGCTACTCCCTGCCACCAACTCCCCTCTCCATCTTTTGTTCTCGTGTCTGGGGCATTTGACAAATTGTAACGTTAATAGGTTGGCAGGTATGCACACATGTTCGATTTAAGTAAATATTTGAAGGACGCTTAAGCTTGGAACGCGAGAGCATTCAAAGATCACTTACTACTTCTCACGCTTACCGACAACTGCAGCTTATGTAGCCGTCATGTTTACCGGAAAACACTGGCGGCGGACGCTATGCTCGAAGGCGAGCTTTCTGGTAGAAAGGCCGCGTGGGCCTATCTCTTGTTATTGTTTCGCGCTTTTAATATGTCGGTCTGGAAAGATCTAAGATAAAAGGCTTACGCTATCGGTGTTTTGTTTCATGACATTTGTTTGCGGGCTGTCATTCTCGAAATTATGAGGAATAACTTAGTAAAGAATTTAAGACAAGCTATAAGCAACTTCAGTGATAGGAGAACTTTAGTGCCGTATGGAATATAATGGAATTGCCATTCCACCTTACGTAGGCATCGGAGAACGGAAAATTCTCAAGTGTGAGTTAGACAAACAAATCCAGTGAATTTGGAGCATGTGGTTTCGAATGAAAAGCATGGGCCGAAACGCTTTGTACGTTCATCGCTCTTCAATGCACCTTTTTTTACGAGGGCTGTCGGCGCACTTCTGTGACGTCACTACTGCCAACACGTCGACCTTGTAGACCGCGGAGACGTCATATGAAAAGCACCTAAAATACGTTCCGTCTCATTCTTGCAGCTTGTGTTCAACTAACATTCCTCGTCTGCTAATGGAACAGCGAGAAAATGTGCTAGAATGAGTGGAAATGGAAATCAAAGCAGAACAAGTGATTCTCCATTGGCCTGCTTAAATGCGCTCTTGCGAGAAAAGCTGTCCTCATAGAAAAAAGATGATTTTTATGTATCAAATAAATGAATATGTAATAAAAATTTTTTCCCGTCTGCAAAAATGAGCGATCACGGCGGCTCTCTCTTCCATTTCATATTAGCTAAAGTAACGAGAAACAAAACGTTGTCCTCTTTATCTTGAGAAACGGGATCGTTTGACGCAAGGTCGCAAATTTATAAACGCGGCTATTGGCAGATTAGGCGAGACGAAGATGCAGTGACGCGCCGTCGTGATGGTCATCAATTGGGCGCAGGAATCGTCGGAGGAGCGAGTGACAGCTCGAGTTGGTTTGTTGCTTTAAGTAGTAGTAGTTCGTTAAATTAATCAGTAGCTTCGTCAACAGCATAACATAAAGAGTGTAGCACAACGCTCGAGAGCATATCCATCCTATCCAAAGAAAGGTGTGAGCTGCTTTGGAGCGTTTCCTGCAAGTTAAGGGTTTATCTCATAAAGACCATTGAACTGTGAAGTACTAAGCAAGATTAGCACTGGTCAATCACGATAGCGAACGACGCATACAAAAGACGCATACAAAAGACTAAATGTATAGCATCTACGGCTTTGAGAGCGAAGAGAGAGAGAGAAAAGTTTAATAATATTAATTGCGGAAAGGTCGGCCTTAGGTACATTCCTCGAGCTAGCTACTCTGCGCTGTTGGAAGGGGAAGAGGGAAAGAAAGAGGCGCATGATGGGCGACGATGACGACAGAAAGAGCATGTATAACATATAGCAAGCAATTTGGTTTACGTAGAGCCTACGGCCCAGCCCCGAACGATTTAACACGTCAAGTAAGGCCTGGACAGCCTTAAAACTCGGTTTAACCTTTGGGCAAGGGCCTAAAATAATATCCTCCGACAGTGGTGGGCTGTCGAGGCGCGTAAGGGCATTACTCAACTCTTGACGCTCTTCCACGTACTGAGGGCAGTCACGCAGCACTTGACCTACAGTCCCATTCACAATGCAGAGCTCACAGTCTGGGGACTCGGTGCGTCGCGTGACGTGCGCGTACCCGCGCGTAAACTCCACCCCCGGCCTTAGTAGGTAATGGAGACTGGCACAGCTGCGCTGAATTTTGAGGGTAGGCTTAATTTCATGGTAGGGTCCAATACTTGGAGTCATGTGTGGCGACAATCCGGATTGTCCCAGTGCTTTTCTGTCGCTTTTCGGATGATGTTTTAGAGAAGGCATTTGGCGTCCGCTCCTGAAAAAGGAATTGCAAGCAGTGGTTCTGGTTTTACCAGTGCCTTCTTCGCTTCGGCATCGATCAGTTCGTTGCCGTGTACACCACAGTGACTGAGAATCTATTGACATGTAATGCAGTGGTCGTTATCTTGCGCTAGAGTGTATTGCTCGGCAGTTGGAAGAGCCAACAGTCTGCAAGAGCTTTCTTTCATCACAACTCCAAGTAGCTGCAGAGCCAATTTTACGTCAATGAAGGTTGTCGCAAAATATAGTGAACTGCCTTTCTGATTGCCACTAGTTCCGTGGATTTTGGTGTGGTTTGGTTACGCAGACGAAACCTTCGAAAAACTGGATGCGCAGGCACGACGAACGCTGCACCTGACGCATACGACGAGACCTATCCGTCTCTATACACATTCCCCGAGGAGCCATATTCTTTCGAGATATATTCAAGTGTTAGATGTATGAGGTCCACGTTAGGTATTGGCGATTATTTAGATATTCCGGGAATAGGGAGGCGTACCCGTATTTTGAACGTTACCCATGGGGGCATATGTGGAAGGCCAGCAGGACCAAAGTATGACGGTATGGCGCATTCTTGGCATTAAATGGCTCTCATAAAAGTGGAGTCCGACCGTATGTCGGGAAGTGTCGATAAGGGGTGGCGTCGCTGACATCGAAGCAGCCACAGGAATGCTCGAAGAGCTTCGCATCGTAGAAAGACAATTACAGGGGTGAGGCGAGATTCCTCAATTGTACCATAAGTAAAGGTGCAACGTGGAACCCCTTGACATGTTCCCAGTACCTGTGCCTGGACACTTTCCAGCTTGGTAAAACTGGCAGGCTATACCGAATGTAGTCGGCGTAGAGAGCCTGGTAGAGCCGGAGAAGCGAATGCTAGAATGGGCCCCACTTCCTACCGGCCAATCTGACGCACCACAGATACCTCGGCGTTGTCATTGACCGCGGTATTTTATAGCCGAAGCAAGTGGCAAATTAACTGTACTTGCTGATGTTTTGAGAGGGAAGAAAAAGCGCATTAGGGTGTAGTAATTAAGGCATCTACAGCATCTTCGGCATTAGGTTAATGCTTTGAGAAGGCGTCAGAAGTAGTTTTCGGACGGCCACCTTTTTTCTGGGCTTCAGATACTTCAACTATTTCCTGTGAGTTGTTTGCATACAGGCCCCGGTAGTTAAACGTTAAACGGTTACGGCTTGCTGCTTCTAAGCACGAAGATGCCGGGCTCAGCTTCCAATAAAGTGTAACTGAGATTTCACGTAGAAGCGGAGGTGGTTGAGTTCCTCTGACGTTTAGGTAATAGTGTCAAAAGACTTCGCCAGCACCGGGTCGCTGTTGGCTTTCTTTTTTTTTTTGCTCACACTGTACCTTTCTACTTTCTCACTTCTGTCACCGACTTTTCTTCTGTTTCTTTTTACTGTTAGTTAATATGTAATACTCTAATTAATCATTAGGTAACTATACCGACTGATTATGTATTCATAGGTTCTTAATTATTCGATATATTACTTATTTATTGTTGAAGCTGTGACATAGACTTCATCAAAAGTGTTTGAAAAAAAAATGAAGCAGGTGGAAACGTAGGCATAAACAAGAAGAAAAAAAAGGGGGAAGGGAGGGAGAGGGGTCGAAGGAAGATTGTGCTATAGCCACGGTGCAGAAATGTAGCTGCGAAAAAGAAGCACGTTAGCGGAGTCAGGGCTACGATATTCGCACATTTATCATACAAGGTTGCAGGGTCTCTGATGACGCGTGCTATTTTCCTCATGTACCAAGTGATCACCTAACAGAAAACGTATCTCTCTCTCTCTCTCTCTCTGTAGATTATATATATATATATATATATAAGTAAACGAAGAGGAGAGGAGAGAAAACACCGCAAGCCGTCGTTAGACAGGCCTTGTCCTTTATAAACAATTTACCATTGAGAGGAAGCAACTGAAAAGATGCGAAATCCACGGCAACTCTGCAGTACGAACGTAGACATTGCAGCTGTAGTTGAGCTCTGCACATCGCGTTTCGCCGTCTGCATAAGATGGCGTGTCTTCGACCCATCGGTGAGAGATGAGAAAACTTCTCAAGCATCCGCCCTAATAGACGCGTAAAGGTCGGCTGACGAACTTCACCTTCGAGTATTTTCCCATTGCTCTTACAAAGAAGGCGATCCCATTCGTGACCTCTCGTCCATCACCGACCACCAATTAGTTCAGTGGGTAAACTTCCTGTCGCGACGACCTGACAGCAGACGTTTTGTCATTGCTCAGCAAAGAAAAAGTGACCGAGAAAGAGCGAGGAAAAAAAAAAGAAAGAGAGAAAAGAAACTTAAGAAGAAGACAAATACGGGAATTTAAGAAGGGTGGAAAGAGGCGTTGTCTGAAACAGAGGGAAACAAGACAGTCGTTGACTGCTGAGTCTTTTGATGACGCGGTTGACGAAACTGCCTTTCTTGAAAGGCTCGACTTTCCGCCCGTGACAAGATAGGAGAAACAACAAACAGAAGTATTAGTTGACACGATCCCGTAAGAACAACCGCAGAACGAGCGAAAACGAAATGAAACCGGAAGAAAGCAAGAAAGTGACTTCAGTTACTGCAGAGTCATAAAGGTGGAAGGATCCCCATGAAGATTCACGAAGATCCTGCTGCTATGCTATAGAGTCAGGAGCGACAACAATAACAAAGACATGACCAACAAGAAAACTAGGTTCAAATCAGTGCACGTTTATTGGAAGACAACAGAGGGGTTTGGCTGGGAATGACGGCGACTGCGGCTAGCACTTCCAGCGGCGCGGAGGAGTAATGGAAGGCGTAGAGTCGTGAGAAAGAAATACAAGTCTCGCGTTTAGCCAGACTCTTGTTCTGAAAGTATGTGAGCGCAGGAGAAGTCACTCCTGCGCAGCAGCACAATCTTCGTGAAGATTCACAGCCCGTATAGAGCTAAGGATGTGCGAAAAACAAATTAAAGAAGGGGATGATGTGCGAAGCCTGCTACCAAAGAAAGCCCTTCCCGAGAACTTTGTCTTCCATGTCGAAAACTTAACAAACAAAGCCACGTTACCATTCGCGACACATGAGAGAATTACGAAACGAAAATGCGTATATGCGCATCAGCGATGAGGGCTTTTCTTCTCTTCGTTCGTCTTCTTCTAACTCGCAAAACTCTGGATCATTAATTTTTTTAGAGATTTTGGTGCATAAGGAAGCAAATTGAATTTACAAAGTGAAGAGGCTGACCTTTTTCTTCTTTGTCACCAGAATTGTGCCTTGCGATCTCTGGTGCCCCTTGCATGCACCGTGCCCGCATTAGAGCCCCCGACACGGCCAGCCCTTCTTAAAGTATTTATACCGAAAGCATGTCCTAAAGTAACAAGCGAAACATACCATCTCCATCTCCACGGACACTCGCAGCCGCTTCATTAGAAGATACCACACACGACATGCCGCAAGAGTGAGGGGAAAACAGCGTGAAAAAAGAAGAGGAAGAGAGATGATGTACCTTGAGGCTTTCCCCCGTCCCTTCTTTTTTTGTGTTCTTTCAATATTTGTAACGGGGTACAGGTACCTACTATATGCGTTCTTTACTAAGCACTGAAATTTCGCTTCGCGAGTGATCTCTTGGGTGTGAAGCGCCGTCAACTCTTCTACGTAACGCAATGGTGTGCTTCTCTCTTCGACAAACGCAAAGAGAGAGAAAAAAGGAAAGCAAATGGCAAAAATAAATTTTGCGCTTGATGTGACTGCAGGTGGGGATCAAAACTCACCTTTGTAACGATAGATAAGAACAGGGGACGAGAATCGAGAGGGAAAATCGGGTCATGGAAACTATTTCTATTTAGTGTCCCCTGTGACGTGCAGTGTAGCCAGCCGCAGTAGATGTGAAACATCTACTGCGGGTAAAAAGAAAGGTACTGTGAGGCTGTGAAGCACAGTGAACGATCACTCTTCGTCAGCGAAAGTCAAGAACAGCTATAGAAAGGAGATAGAAATAGGAGCAAACCAAGAAATAGGGCGAACAGAAGCCGGAGGAAAAAAAAAGATACTAAAGAACGATTCATCAAAAACGAATCGGTATAGCTATCCCGCCCATTAGTTTGATCACGGGGCAAATTATTTCCTTTGAAGCAGGCGCAATAGACAAACGGGCTCTCGTTCAGTGACCGGTCACATTTTAACGATGCTGCAATACCGCGTGCACTGCACTGCACTGTAATGGCTATAGCCAGTTCGACGTGTACACATTGTGACACGTCCTTGTAGCGCAAAACCCGTAAGAAGGGTCGTCGTCCCTTAACCGCACCGCGTCTGCGATGCGCGGTGCATAACATATCCGCTTACCGTCACGTTAGAAGAGCTATGTCCTAGCGTTGCACAACGCTACAGTCTCTGCCACTAATGTGAACTGCGGCAACGTAGCAGTTTACATTGGACCGCGAACTTCTTTGGCGAAAGACGCCGAGCTCATACGCTCTAAGAAAAATGGATGAGTTTGAATACTGCTGAGGGTATGACATTTCGACACTGCGTTTCTGAGCGAAACCGAGATGAGTCACCGCTTAAAGCAAACCTGCTATCGGTGAGCTTACGTGAAATGAAAATAACATGTGTGGGTGGCGCGAAAGGTTGCTTGCTTTGAAGATTTCGTTGCACCATAGCTACTTTTATGGGGATGGTGGTGAGCATGAGTATATATTTGAACAGATAAGAAGGCTCGCAGTCGAAGGTAAAACTTGGTCGTACTGAAAGAGAAAAAAGTATAGGACTTTGTTTTCGGAACCAAAGCGGGCGAACACAGACATTGACACTGGGTGCAAACAAGGAGCGAGCACTTCGCAAGACATTGCTCAACTGCACCGCCACAGAGGTAGTAAAAATTGTACACAGCTGAGGAGAAGCCGTAGACAACGATTGTTTCTTAAAGGTGTTCTTGCTGCTGATGCCACGTGTCACTCGCAATATAAGTTGTGCCAGGGATTTGGCGGGAAGTCGATAGTCGACGGCAGTAAAGAAGTGTTCCTGCGCTAAAAAATATAATAGAAAAAGAGTAGTACGAAGTGACACAGCGTGCATACGAGTGGAAAACAAAAGAAAATATAAATATGAAACATGAAAGACAAGATGTCAAGAACGACAAGAGGTGACATCCAACCTTGCTGGTACGACTTGGTCACATGTTAATGAAGAGGAGAGAGAGAGAGAGATCAAAGGTTAACGATAAGATGCAGAGAGGTCAGCCTGAGGTATATTCTTGTAGCCAGCTACTCTTCCCTGGGGTCAAGGGATGAAGTATAACGGGAGTATACCGTGAGTATAACGGGCGACGATGACGGCAGAACGAAGATGCAAAACGTATAACAAGCAAGTCTACTAAAAGCTTAGAGTCCAGACACGTACATATTTAAAAAGTCAAACGAGGCCTTGATAGCCTGAAATCTAGATTTACAGTCCCGCCCATGGACCCAATATAACGTCCTTCGAAGGATGAATCAAGAAAAGGACGAACAGGAAAAGCACCAAAGAAGCGCTATCTTTTCAGAAGTGCTGGCGAATATGACGGCCAGTGAGCTGTTTTGCGCCAACTCTCTGCGGAAGGTACTGAAGTTAAGTACTGAAGGCTTAGGCACTGAAGCTATGCGAATTTCTTTGCGTTGAACAGTGTTTAGTGAAATCCGCGTTCTTGAGCAAGGAATGCGCTGCATTTATGGTCCCGGAGGCTGTCAAGTATGATAAGAGTTCTCTTAGTCTAAGAGTTAACTTTGACTAAGATAACTACGAGCGTAATCTTAGTCAAATAATCGTTCGTGTCATCCAAGAGCTTGACAGCGCACATGCGAAGATGACCCGCTAAGCCCTGTCTTGCGCCGCAGAGCTGGAGCATGAGGTGAAGGAGAGCAGTACCGGTGTTGTCACGTCCCTTAGTCTCACAAGATTAGTGCGCCCTACAAATGGAAATGGGCTAAGACTGCCTGTTTCATTGACATTTTGCATGCTCAGAATGCCTTCTATGTTGGCCTGACTTCCAACGCTGTGCGCTCAAGCCTGCCAGAGGCCTGGGTGCCTACTACGCTTATATGTTTCCCGTTGCTGTAGCAAATTACGTATTGTTAAAGAATTACAAAACATCTCAGGATCGAGACGGCGGTTCTGTGGACTATGCTACAGTGCTAGATGCTACTCGTACAATGTAGTGCCAGCTAAACATGACATTCTGTCCTGGCATTATCACGATGCTATCCTAGCCTACTATTCATACGGTGCCCCGTCTGTTAAGGAAGCATATATACGATTATGCCAACTTTTTGCCTGACGAAAAGCATTCAACGAATCGTCTATAGAAGTCGTATGGAATCACGAAGAAGAATGTAAACACTCCAAGACTGCGAGAAGCATATTGTGTTTAAGCAACGACGCCCAAACGCCATTCCACATTAGGGCAAATCAGAACAACCTTTCCTTCTGGCCTAATTATTAACTAATTATGCATGGTCTTTTAAACTACCCCTAATGCAAATCGACTCCAGTATATAAAAGAATTAATAGTAAACACTACTACGCTTTGCATTAAGTTTCTCACTCTGGAATACTGATTTAGACACTTCAAAGAGCGCACGAAAATGATAAGGTCGGATTTGTGGGCTTAATACGGCTTCTTTGACAGTGTCCTGCCGATGAGCTTTGTGGATTTCAAAAAAAAAAGAACAGAAGAGAGAGAGAAAGAGAGAGAAAGAGAGAGAAACACAGAGGCATAATTAAAGAAAAAGAAAATATTAAAAACACATTGTGATCTTATTATACCAGGCTAATCCCAAAAGTAAGGTCACTAATGTAATGGGACAGTAGGGTAACTATTCGCGTGGCTATTGGCCAGACTCTTTTGTTCGTTGCTTCCCCCTTACCGCAAACAAGTATCACGCAGCCCGCTGTGACGCTCAGTCGTGCCCTGCCAGCCGTTCGTAATGCAGTAAATGCAGAAATGAATTTCATAGAGTGGAGCCCTAATGTTGCCTTCCGTACATGCAATAAGTTGGCGTTCCGACATAACGGTTCTGCTCCAAACAAAGTGGCAATATAATGAGCACACCAAAAGTAATATGATGAACACGTGTTTAAAAGTGCACCGCATATGCATATGGGCTAAAAAAGAAAAAAAGAAGGCCTAGAAGCCACACTATACACTTTCTTTTCCGCGAAATCCTTGTCGCCAGCACGAGGCAACGCGGGAAAGCGTTTCACCAGAACAAAACGTCATGGCAAGTCGAGTGGAGAAACATTGCAAAAGGTCACCCAAACAGCGGGCCTGCGAAAGGTGACGGGAGAAAGAGGGTGCGAGCGCGAGGGATCTGGTGGGCGGCAGTGACGTCGGGGAAAGAACAACGAGTCCAGTGCGAACTTTTACGTCAGCTCACGAGCAAGCATAACAGCACGTAGCACAGGCCCACTGCGTGCTCACCGGCCATGGCTGCCACGAACTCTCTCTGGCCGCTCTTTACGCTAATTTTGCCGCTGCACGTTGTTTTCCCGAAGCCAGAAGGCTGTAACGAACGCAGGCCAAACGCGATGCCCTTCCTCATAAAGAGGCACCATGTCGACGTTCTCATTACCCTCAAGTCCCGACCCACACGGTTTGCTTGTTTCCACATTTGTGGGCATTTTCCTGTTGCACGTTCGCTCCGCAGCTTTGCTCCTGACTTCGCAGTTCCTTTCTTTCACACGCTCTAGGCATAGTAACTGCATCGCGAAGCGAGCGGAAGCACCTCCTTGCTACGCCTTGGACATTACCGCCTTCGAGTGAGACGCTGTTCTTGCATCTTACGAGGCGAAACAAGAGCGAGGATAACGCAGGCACAAGAAACGCAGCTAAGAAACTCGCGTATCGCGCAGTCCGCTGTACGCCGAGACCACTCCAGGCTTTAGCGCTTAGACAAGGGTACAGCGAGGCTAGAATAGCAGAAGAAACAAATAAAGCGAGGCGGCGAAAGTATCATCGCTCCTGTGTATACTGGCTGCATGAGAAGCGCCAGAGTTTACCTAGAACTCGAGCCGAGGGCGACGATGCGCCTGCCTAATCACGCGATGAGGGCTGGAGCCGTGGAAGAGAGGCCGAACTCGCACGAGAGAAAAAAAAAATACAAAAAAGAGCAAAAACGAAACACTGTACTTCGAGTAACCAGCACGGTAAACGTTTTCTTGCTATTTGCTCCAGCGTTGTTTTTTCCTCCCTTTTATGCGGGATCATGCGTCATCATTTTCACCATGCGTTCACTGCTACAATGCAGCACCCTTGGTGACAGGGCCTCGGTCGGTGGGGCATGTTTATTCTCTTGAAGCCGGCAGAGTGCTCGGGCCGTTCGTTATGGAGTCTTCATCTGCGCCTTCAAGAGTATACATGGCTGCTGCTCATCAGCGATGAGTCACGGAAGAACACGGCGGCACCGGCACGTTGTGTAAGCAGACCCGCTATGACACGGCAGAAGCGGCTGGTGGGACAAGACAGGGAACTACTTCACAATGCACGTGTTCCCGTCGAGCGTCGCCTTCTCTAACAGAGGAGGCGTTGCCTGGAGCCATAGCGAAGGAGGAATGCGTGTGCAGTCAGTGCGAAATTTCGTTTCTGCAATGTGTCCTGTCCAGTATCTAGGTGTACACTTAGTCGGAATTCACGAGAACTGAAGGCAACTTGTTTTTCTTTACGATATAAAACAAATATACCTTTAGGTCCACTAGCTGAAAATAATATTCGCATAAGATATAATAAAACGAGCTCACATGAAGTTTCACACATATACAAAGTATAACACAGATGGTTAGAATGTATTCTTTGGCACTGCGGCCATCCAACATTTGGTTGTTTGATTACGTAATTCTGTATATAGCGAGCAGAGCCGGTCACCGGTACAACTGTACGGGGTGGTATATAGTTTATATAAGGCGATGCGTTATATGTACACGCTCTGTCCTATGCCGAGCTCTTAGGCAAAACAGCCATAGTCAGCAAAGTGTGAGGCTTCACACAGACAGCTTCGCTTTTAAAGGAAAGACATGGAGACTAACCAGGCGCAAGTGCGGCTTGCTTTCCTGCAATGGGGCAAGGTGTTAACGACTAACAAACTTTGTGCTTTTCAGTGGTGTCATATGTTTCACGACTTATTATAGTCTGAGAAGGCTTCGGAAGTGCAGTGGCAAACGCACCGCTTTCCAGCTCTAAGGCGATTTGCACAAATGCGCAAGTCAATCATATGCCCTAATTTTATTGACATCACAGTGGAGGCGAACGTAGTTCAGTAGCGACATCTCTCGGGAACTGTGTTGAAGCGCAGAGGCAGGTAGGGCAACTGCAGTAAAGTTTTGCGGGCGGAGCCTGCATACCAAATACACTGTATGACTGACAGCAGAAAAAAAAACTGTAATGCTTCAAGGCCGCTGTAAAGCTCTGCTCACTGCAAACAATTGCTGAAGCAGAACTGCATTGACCGAGCGCCTTTAATTCGCGCCGATATGAAAACGGCGGTTCAAGTGTGGACCCGACGACGACACCACGAAGCTGGCAGCTGTTATATATGGGCTGCATTTTGACCTGATCGCTGAGGCTGGTCACGCGCCTTTCGCGACATCGACCACCTGCTAGCACCACGACACGTTTCGCGACAGCACTTTTCTTCCCTGTTGTCTAAGACAGAAGGAGGACGGTATTCAATTGCTTTATCGATGCACAAATCTAAAGGAAAAAAATTGCTCGATTTTATCTCACCGGCTGCACTACGTCGTCCTTCTAATGTGTGTCTTTATATTTCGCCTATAGGACGGTTTGAAGATATATCCACAAATGATCACAGGTTATTATGCCGTCCCCTTTTCCACGTGTACGGCCGGTGTCAGTGCTTCGCCCGCTTTCGGTTAGTTGTGGTGATGTCTCTTGCACACGGCGTTCTTGTGATGGAGAGAGTGAAACTTCGGACGGCACGGTAAGCCTTCAGTTCGCGCGTGTATTTGCAAGCATCGAAAGTATACACCATAACGTAGGCGTCACTTCGTGTTTATAGTACTACGAACACGCAACGGGAGGTCAGTTTACTATGCCCTTACGCAATGTACGTGTTTTTTGAACTTCTGAATGTACGCGATCGATGTACGACCTTTCTGTCATTACCCGTTCATGACAACTGTCGCTAGAAGTGTCGGACATTTATGAGGGACACATTTACCATAATACTCATAGTGGTGGGTATTCCGGCTACCCTCTGTTAGAAAGGATACCCGAGGACATTCATTCCTCAAGTGTGAGGGACAGATGATAGATTCTATATTTGGTGCTGCATAAGTGAGAAAAAAAGATTTTGTTGTCGTACCTTCAAGTATCTATAAATCGTGCGTGATCGAATGCACACCATTTGTCAGTAGACATTGCTTTACTGGGTATATAAGAGCTCACTTGTAAGCTTGTCTTACTACAAGAGGGTGAAAGGGGGTAGCTTGCATTCGCCTGCCTTTATATATGCCACGAGACAACTGTGTCGATGCTCCAGCCAAACAGATACCAGGCTATTTTTCCAAAGATTCAGCTCTGCGCTACGGGTTTCCACAGACGTTGTTCTGGTTCCTAGTACGAATCGATACATGCTCCTGTCTGAATTCATATTTGCGCGTGGATGTGGAGGAGGTAGGGAAAACAAGAGGTGAAAGGCAGAGAGGTTAACCAGATTAAGCGCCCGGTTGGTTACTCTGCATAGGGGGATCGGGTAAGGGCAGAAAAAAAAACAAGAAAACAAGATACGACTGAAAAAAAAGGAACGCATCAATTCGCACATTCTATGGTTTTTCAAAGCGTCCTCTTTCTTTTAAAAAGCACACTAGCGCTTTTAAAGCAGTTTGGGCCTACGCCGGCGAGGACCTGGGTCCAAGAATTCTGGCTTTCGTAAGGGGGAGGTTGTCAATCTTGCCGAGCGTGGTGCTCACGACTTTTCTTTGCGCACTGAAATGACGGCAATCACACAGAAGGTGCGCTATCTTCTCTTTGCACCCTCAAACTTCACATATTGGACTTCTGGCCATTCCGATGGGGCAGGAGTACGCATTTGTAAAGCCTAGGCGACAAATCATAGGCGACAAATCGGAGTTACCTCCCGTCGTGGTAAGCCACGTGGGAGGCGGAGCTTCAGATGAGGATTCAGGGAACAAAGGCGCGAGTTTTCAGAGCCTGGCGAATTCCATTGGGCCAACTTAAGCTCACGAGCAAGCGTATGGAGCTTTCGCGCTGCGTCTGTTCTGTGTCGTTTCTAAGGGTACCACAGTGACTTGGCCCCCATTGAAATAGGATGTCATTTCCTTTCTCAACTGCCCGATGGTAAATTTCTCGTGTGTCTGCGACAAGTCGTTCATGTTTCTACGGCGTAATGCAGAGAGCGAACTCCGGAGGGTGACATTGGAATCGCAGAAGATGGAATCGCGAGAGAAGAACCGTGTGAATGTGTCAGTGGCACATGTTGGCTGTTTCTTACATGTTTCTCGGAAGCAAATGGAAAATCGTAGCGACTAAGAAAATAAATAAAAACGAAGACACTGATGGACACTAAGAAAAGAGCGTTAAGTTACCAGCCCAACTTTGCCTAGAACAAGGTGATCTTTGGTAAATAAGCTGGGTTGGGTATTTGCGCTACGGGATCTCTTGTAATATTTATCCTTGAACCCGCGATTAACGCTTGAGTTCGTGTTTAGTCATTGTGGCATGCCATCACTTTCTTAGTTTCCTGCTCTCCCTTCTTTCACCTTGGCTTTCCAAGCTTCTGTATCCTCATCACTTTCTGTTCCTCCTTTCCTGTGGCAGCTCTTTCTTTTAGAGCGTAGCTCTAAGGCGCCCGTTCCTGCGTTGAGCGTCGGCGTAACCCAGCGAACGAGCACCGCGAAGGATGAAAGAGCGCACGCAAAGGGCAGCGGGCGATGAAAGACGGCGATAGGGGGAAGAGTCAGTGACCTTTCCGCAGTCACTCTACGCCGGTGAATCGCCAAAGGTAATGAAGATTGCGCACATTGAGCCAATTCATAAAAGGTGGCTCGAGAAAGGAGGCCCAAAATTATAGGCCCATCTGACCAACATGTGTTGTATGTGAGGCAATGGAGCACATTAGAACAATATCCTGACCAAAGAACAACATGTGGAATGTTATAATGATTTAGGGTCGGAAATTGATACTGAAAGCCAAATTGATCGCTCATTTTTAGACTTTCGTAAAGCTTTCGATACAGTAACCCACTCTCGCCTCATTTACAAACTCAAGCAGATGTACTTACGTCACGATGTTATTAAATGAACTGATAATTATCTGTCCCAGCGCAGCCAATCTGTCGTATTGCATGGTAAAAGGTCTTATGTGAATGGTACCTCCGGTGTCCCACAGGGCTATGTACTGGAACCTATCTTATTTTTTATTTATGTTAACGACATACAGCTAGGCATTACGTCATCCTTAAGGTTATTTGCAGACGACCACGTGGTATACAGAAAAATATCCTGTGAACAAGATGCGACAGTGCTTCAGAGCGACTTCGAAACAGTATATGACTGGTTCAGCCAACGGAACATGTGTCTGAACATTAAAGAAGTGCATTCATATGTGCTTCACTAAGAAAAAAAAAACCACTCATAAATTATTACAGTATTAACAACGATGCCGTAATCACAACCAATGCTTACAAATATTTAGGTGTCATGTTTCCTGCTGATTTTTCAGGGAGTGCCCGTGTCAATGAAATAGTAGCCAACAGTGGCAGGGCATTGAATATTGTTCAGCGAAACTTGAAATGTCGCGGCCCTGTATGCCTGCCCTGTATGGGATCCACCAGAAACGACTCTTATGCCTCAAATAGACTATATTCTAAGGAGATCAGCCAAGTTTGTCCTGGGCAGGTATAAAATAACGGAGAGTTTTATCACGATGAAGCAACAATTCAGTTTGGAATCGCTGTCTTTACGACGAAGAGTAACGTTAAAACAGTTTTTTTTCAAATACGGAACCCACACTCACACACACACACACACACACACACACACACACACGCACGCATTATATATATATATATATATATATAGCAGAGATACAAACAACTCTCTATTTTAGCCACGTACTTGCTCTTCAGGCGGCTTGTTCTATTCCGCTATTCACTTTGGAAAAAAGGAATGATCGAACAGGCGCATTCGGGACCCCGGTATTCAAGAATTATATATATATATATATATATATATATATATATATATATATATATATATATATATATATATATATATATATATATATATATATATATATATATATATAATTCTTGAATACCGGGGTCCCGAATGCGCCTGTTCGATCATTCCTTTTTTCCAAAGTGAATAGCGGAATAGAACAAGCCGCCTGAAGAGCAAGTACGTGGCTAAAATAGAGAGTTGTTTGTATCTCTGCTATAACCCCCAACGCCCAAGGGCTATTCGGGGTCATTCTTGAATAAAGAATAAAGAGCACGAGGAGGAAAGTGGAGGAGGAGGGTATGGCAAAAGCGTGAGGAGGAAAGAGTAGTGCCGCGCAAGATGGGCTCTGCGGCGACGACCGCTACGAGATGGCGCCATAGTAGCGTGCCGTCATCTGTTCGCCGATGACGCCATCTTTAAGGCATGCGGCGAGCGCATTCACCGATACCGTATATGAAAACAAAGCGCTGCATGAGCGGAGGTCTGTCTGTGGCGGCTGGTGTGAATCGCGCACGCGCGTCACTCATACACCGCCTCTCGCGATCTCCCGATTAGCAAGGCCATTAGCGCCACATTTCACTCCACTTTTCAGGTACCGCACGAGGCTGGTTGTCCGCGCCAGCCACGCTACTCACAAGGTTCTCTTCCTGATATAGACCGTTTACCCATATAATCATAATACGAAATACTGACATAGGTGGAAATACGAAATACTGACATAGATGGAAAGCCGTTCACCTTGAACAAGATCTTGGGATCATGGCCTCGCATATCACAGCTACAAAAGGCCACAAAAGCGCTGCTGCGATATTTGAAAGCGACCGGATTGAGTCAGCGTCTGTGATTCGGACTGAGTGACCGACTGATATCTCCAGTGGACTTTCTCTCTCTTTTTTTAATCTTTCCGTCCCCCTTTCCCTTTCCCCAGTGTAGGGTAGCCAACCGGGCTCAGTCCTGGTTAACCTCCCTACCTTTCATTTATCATTTTCTCTCTCTCTCTCTCTGACATGCATACTTCTTTCACGTACAGAGCTGCACTCAAATTTTGCATTAGGAAGTATCGTAATTGCCGGTGAAATCATTGTACTTTAATGAACGCTCTCAAACCTGATAATAATAATCATCAAACGCGCGCTTAAACGAAAAAGTCCGGGCTTTAACCTGATTGGTTAAAGCCCGGACTCTCCATGCAATCAGAACGCAACTTCGCTAACGGTCCTCAATATGGAAGCCTCGCAAACACGCAAGGGCGGCGGCAGCAGACGACTGACGAAGCCGGCCGAATGGCAGCGGGGCCTTGACCGACGCCTGACAGGCAAGCCA